>NC_084555.2:41795000-41855000 GCF_033978685.3 Nerophis lumbriciformis
GGAGGTTGGATGCAGAGGATTTGCAGCCCGTTCCTTGGTCAGAGCCTTCAGCAGTTTGGGCATCGATGGAGAGAGAAAAAAGAGAGCCATCCGCAGTACCACCGAAGAGGCGGAAAGGGCCTCGAGATGGTTGTGGCTCAAAAGAGGAGATCCTTGGAGTCATGGTAGCTAGTGAGCCGTCTGGACACAAGCCGGGGGATTTGATCACCCCCGGTTGGGTCGCTTGGAGGAGGGCGTATGACCTGTTGAGAGACCCGAAACGCCCGGTGAATCCAAGAGGTCACTGAGGATGTGTCCAGACTAAGCATCAGTAGATGTATGTACACAGTATATATATATATATATATATATATATATATATATACAAACCCCGTTTTCATATGAGTTGGGAAATTGTGTTAGATGTAAATATAAACGCAATACAATGATTTGCAAATCATTGTCAACCCATATTCAGTTGAATATGCTACAAAGACAATATATTTGATGTTCAAACTGATAAACATTTTTTTTTTTGCAAATAATCATTAACTTTACAATTTGATGCCAGCAACACGTGACAAAGAAGTTGGGAAAGGTGGCAATAAATACTGATAAAGTTGAGGAATGCTCATCAAACACTTATTTGGAACATCCCACAGGTGTGCAGGCTAATTGGGAACAGGTGGGTGCCATGATTGGGTATAAAAACAGCTTCCCAATAAATGCTCAGTCTTTCACAAGAAAAGATGGGGCGAGGTACACCCCTTTGTCCACAACTGCATGAGCAAATAGTCAAACAGTTTAAGAACAACGTTTCTCAAAGTGCAATTGCAAGAAATTTAGGGGTTTCAACATCTATGGTCCATAATATCATCAAAAGGTTCAGAGAATCTGGAGAAATCACTCTACGTAAGCGGCATGGCCGGAAACCAACATTGAATGACCGTGACCTTCGATCCCTCAGACGGTATCAAAAACCGACATCAATCTCTAAATTTGACACAGTGCTAGTATGCCTAATCAATAATCACTAAACTCAGTAAAAAAAAGTATCAGCATAGGACTTCTGCGCTCACGTAACTGCGGACAGAGTCTCATTATTGGCCAATAAAAAAAAATCCACTGATAAACGCAGAATATCAGGGACATTTACATAAATGTAAGTATAATGTTGTCACTGTGAGCAGAAGGAACATTTGTTTGGGGAAAATGTGTCCAGGACCGTTCATTCATCCCGACACACTCACCCGCACTGTCTTGAACTAAACAATGTTGAGACGGCCCCTTGAAACAGCTACTAAACTATGAAGCTAAAGCTAGCAAGAACAATCCATACACACACAAAACATCTCATCTGCCTGCGTTGTTGTGAATGACATCATCAAAGTAACATCAAAGTACAAACACAGCAGTTGCAGGTGGGTGCCATGATTGGGTATAAAAACAGCTTCCCAATAAATGCTGTCTTTCACAAGAAAAGATGGGGCGAGGTACACCCCTTTGTCCACAACTGCGTGAGCAAATAGTCAAACAGTTTAAGAACAACGTATCTCAAAGTGCAATTGCAAGAAATTTAGGGATTTCAACATCTACGGTCCATAATATCATCAAAAGGTTCAGAGAATCTGGAGAAATCACTCCACGAAAGCGGCATGGCCGGAAACCAACATTGAATGACCGTGACCTTCGATCCCTCAGACGGCACTGTAACAAAAATCGACATCAATCACTAAAGGATATCACCACATGGGCTCAGGAACACTTCAGAAAACTACTGTCACTAAAAACAGTTTGTCGCTACATCTGTAAGTGCAAGTTGAAGCTCTACTATGCAAAGCGAAAGCCATTTATCAACAACATCCAGAAACGCCGCCGGCTTCTCTGGGCTCGAGATCATCTAAGATGGACTCATGCAAAGTGGACAAGTGTTCTGTGGTCTGACGAGTCCACATTTCAAATTGTTTTTGGAAATATTCGACATCGTGTCATCCGGACCAAAGGGGAAGCGAACCATTTAGACTGTTATCGACGCAAAGTTCAAAAGCCAGCATCTGTGATGGTATGGGGGTGCATTAGTGCCCAAGGCATGGGTAACTTACACATCTGTGAAGGCACCTTTAATGCTGAAAAGTACATACAGGTTTTGGAACAACATATGCTGCCATCTAAGTGCCGTCTTTTTCATGGACGCCCCTGCTTATTTCAGCAAAACAATGCCAAGCCACATTCAGCACGTGTTACAACAGCGTTGCTTCGTAAAAAAAAGAGTACAGGTACTTTCCTGGCCTGCCTGCAGTCCAGACCTGTCTCCCATCGAAAATGTGTGGCGCATTATGAAGCGTAAAATACGAC
Source organism: Nerophis lumbriciformis (assembly GCF_033978685.3). NCBI lineage: Eukaryota > Metazoa > Chordata > Actinopteri > Syngnathiformes > Syngnathidae > Nerophis > Nerophis lumbriciformis. The sequence continues at coordinate 41,797,335 of NC_084555.2, forward strand.
AGCGGAGGCCCCGGACTGTTGAACGACTGAAGATCTACATAAAACAAGAATGGGAAAGAATTCCACTTTCAAAGCTTCAACATTTAGTTTTCTCAGTTCCGAATCGTTTATTGAGTGTTGTTATAAAGGAAAGGCCATGTAACACAGTGGTGAACATGCCCTTTCCCAACTACTTTGGCACGTGTTGCAGCCATGAAATTCTAAGTTAATTATTATTTGCATAACAAAAATAAAGTTTATGAGTTTGAACATCAAATATCTTGTCTTTGTATTGCATTCAATTGAATATGGGTTGAAAAGGATTTGCAAATCATTGTATTCCGTTTATATTTACATCTAACACAATTTCCCAACTCATATGGAAACGGGGTTTGTATATACTGTACATATACATAGATATATACATACACATACATACACACATACACACATATATATATATATATATTCCCTTTTTCAAAGAACACTTAAAACATGTGTAAGTTGTACTAGTGAAAGAAATTCTTAAAATATCGTAGAAAAGGATAAAAGCACAACACACAATACAAACACTCACAATATGACTGATATAAATTAAAAAATATTATGACAGACCACCAAATTAATGTAATTTTGCAGCCTTTTTGCAGAGTAAAAGATTGTACAGGAAAATAAATAATGTGGGATCTGTAATATTAACTATGAACGATAAAACACTGAATATTAAAAACATATGGTCTGCTCTCCTCTTTATTTCCTCTTTAGATGACCATCCCGAGATCGATCTTTTACAATAAAGCAAAATGCAACAAATATGCAACAAACACTGAAAAATTAATGCAAAGGACAACATTTTTTATAATTTCATAATAATCAGTATAATAAACCCCTTTTCTGCAAAACAGAACTTTGTTGTAGAAATCTGCTAATTTTCTGTGAATGGTTGGTTACTATCAGCTATACTGCAGTACCATCTAGACTTCTGAAAGTTTCCCAAGTACTTATTACTTGTGTTTTTTCAAGATATCTTGGTGGCTAGCTTAGCCATTACCCGTAGTATGCCTGTCTGTGTATGTATGTTCTAACTCGGTGTGTAACATGTTGAACCTTGTCCTCCAGTAATAATGATACTTGTAAGAAATGTACAGTAGTTAACTGTATTTGTTGCAATGGACAATTATTAATTTAGGGGAAAGGTTCCACAATGTGTATAGATATACACGTAGCGGCTAACCGCCTTTGTCAGCTGGGGGACCAAAAATAAATACAATGTCAGCCAGTGGAGGTCAGTTTTTGTGATCAGTATTGAAACACATTAATTGGCATTGGCTGATTACATACTTTGTCACAGAAATCGGCCAATACTGATCGATATCTATCGATCGGCCCATCTCTAATTTACACAATAATGGCTGTGTATTGAACTTTTTTGTATTTGAAGTTTTTTCACTTGAGAAGATAGTATAACATTTGTCCACTCTAATCTCTTCAAGTACGATGGCTGGCAACTCACTGGCAAACAAACAAATCCACAGTACCTCTCAGGTTTCTCACAATTGAACACAATGATAGAAATAGAGTAAAGCCAGAATAATTAATATGCCTTGAATAAATATTCAACATTGGAAAACAGGTCAGCAAGTTTACCTGGTTTAATTGGACACGTGTGGCACTTGTTGAGACCCCAGGAAGCTCCCACACTTCCACAGCAATCATCCTGTTTGGTTAGGCCTGGCAAAGGCTTGCCACACTGTAAAAACACACATCTGTGATAAATCTAAGAAACACGTTTGGCTGCAAAACTGTACATATAGTTGCATGACCAGTTATCTGCACGGACAGAAATAACTACATGACATTAGGAATTTGGAGGAATGTAACATAAACTTTCATGAACAGCTCTGACCCTCCTGGCATGTGGAACAGGAACATTTGGCTAATTAGGAGAAATTCCTTGCAGAACTGAGTGGGTTTTGGCCAGTAGAAATTTACAAAAGGGAAAAACCGAAGACATTCTTTTGCAAAATGGGTAAACTGGCAAGAGAGTGATGACAACTGTGGAAAATAGAAGCTATATTCTAATGCACACTCCATGCTCCATTGAATAATGCTGAAGGAACAACTCCATTGTGGACAACTTTGGAAAATGTTATCATGACAGTATAGTATGGAATCATACAGGACTAAACCCCTGAAATAATTTAGTGCCTTGCCGTGAGGCCGTGAAAAAAATTACAACGACCAAGCCCATAATAACAAAACATGTATAATCTTAAAATAGATCTATTTTTTGTTGCTGCATTAAGTACATTTAGTCACTATAATGATAGTAGTGAATTGCACATTAATAGTGAAACATTTAAATAATAATACATTTTTTTTAACAATTTGTAAGTTTAACTTGTAACAAATGAGGACATAATTGAAATCAACAAATGCACCTCACATTTGTCTTTCCAATATAAACTTAAAAGTAAAAGTTAACATAAGTTAACTACTATAATGTAAAATCAATATGAAAGTCATCATTTCAACAAATAAAGAGAGAAGCTTGTAAGATGGCGGGTAGCTTGATAGCTAGTGGCCATTGTTAACAACATCCCAGGCTGGCACATCACTGAATTATGGGACAATGCAGGTCAGGGTCTTTAATTGGCATTTTTAAGTTACACAAATACATTACTATAAATTATCAAACCTTATACATACGATATATACTTCTAATTCTTACTTTTTACACAAGTTCCATCTATAATCGGCCATTAGTCAACAAGTGTAGAAGTAGTGTGTTGTGACCCAACATAGCCTTCTGTCATTTAGGCTGTCTGCTGAATGACCACGGGTTTGTACAAAAAGTTGTCTGATACAGTTCCCCAATATTGCATTCCAATAATTGTGTTCCTTGTGAAAAGGTTGGCATTATGAATTACGCTAAAATATAGAATATTTGGGTAGAATATCACATTTTCTCCCTTTGAAATGTAGAGGTATCACTAAACCCAAGTAACCCACACAAATACAGTACGTATGCTTTTCTTGTTGTTATTTTTTAACCATTTACTGTGCATTACCTTTGCAAAAAATCCAACTCAATTAGTTGCCCTGATCTCACAAAAGATAATTAATGTGCATTACGTGCCCAACTAATTAGAGCCACAATATAACAAACTAAACCACCTAAACTGGAATGTATGCACAGCATCTGTCCACTGAATGCATCCTAAATCAAAACATTCCCAGGTTGACCAGTGTAGTCAGGCTTCAGAAAACCTAAAGATGACAATCACCATAACCAGAAGCCAACTTAGACTGAAAAAATTATGGGAAAATAAACTGTTGGTATAATACAATTCAGGTTTTAAAACCTTCTTCAGACCACAAAGAACAAAATGGAGATGAATGACTTAACATGATACCTGTCCATCAACCGTCTCCTGGAAGCATCTTCCCACTTGTCCATTCTGACGGTTGTGAGATCTGGCGTGGTTGTTGTGTCGGCTGCTGTGCTCGACAGCCGGCTCGTGGCCATTGCCAGGCTGAGAGCGCTGCTGGACAGAGTGAACTCCCTCTGTGGTGGGCAACCTCTGACCTGGTTGGACACGAGCCACTTGGTGGATGTGGACTTCGGCCTCTGGAGGGTGCTGGATGTGGACTTTTACCAAAGAAGGGTGGAGCGACACTGGAAGAAATATTACTTTTCTGGATTATCATGCAGAGAAAAATACATGCCAAAATGGCAAGGCATATTTAAAATAGAGTACACTACTTGGATGCAAGCAGGAGAGGTGCTGTTGATTCAGTCTCAACTACAGGTAAAAGCCAGTAAATTAGAATATTTTGAAAAACTTGATTTATTTCAGTAATTGCATTCAAAAGGTGTAACTTGTACATTATATTTATTCATTGCACACAGACTGATGCATTCAAATGTTTATTTCATTTAATTTTGATGATGTGAAGTGGCAACAAATGAAAATCCAAAATTCCGTGTGTCACAAAATTAGAATATTACTTAAGGCTAATACAAAAAAGGGATTTTTAGAAATGTTGGCCAACTGAAAAGTATGAAAATGAAAAATATGAGCATGTACAATACTCAATACTTGGTTAGAGCTCCTTTTTCCTCAATTACTGCGTTAATGCGGCGTGGCATGGAGTCGATGAGTTTCTGGCACTGCTCAGGTGTTATGAGAGCCCAGGTTGCTCTGATAGTGGCCTTCAACTCTTCTGCGTTTTTGGGTCTGGCATTCTGCATCTTCCTTTTCACAATACCCCACAGATTTTCTATGGGGCTAAGGTCAGGGGAGTTGGCGGGCCAATTTAGAACAGAAATACCATGGTCCGTAAACCAGGCACAGGTAGATTTTGCGCTGTGTGCAGGCGCCAAGTCCTGTTGGAACTTGAAATCTCCATCTCCATAGAGCAGGTCAGCAGCAGGAAGCATGAAGTGCTCTAAAACTTGCTGGTAGACGGCTGCGTTGACCCTGGATCTCAGGAAACAGAGTGGACTGACACCAGCAGATGACATGGCACCCCAAACCATCACCCAACCATGCAAATTTTGCATTTCCTTTGGAAATCGAGGTCCCAGAGTCTGGAGGAAGACAGGAGAGGCACAGGATCCACGTTGCCTGAAGTCTAGTGTAAAGTTTCCACCATCAGTGATGGTTTGGGGTGCCATGTCATCTGCTGGTGTCGGTCCACTCTGTTTCCTGAGATCCAGGGTCAACGCAGCCGTCTACCAGCAAGTTTTAGAGCACTTCATGCTTCCTGCTGCTGACCTGCTCTATGGAGATGGAGATTTCAAGTTCCAACAGGACTTGGCGCCTGCACACAGCGCAAAATCTACCCGTGCCTGGTTTACGGACCATGGTATTTCTGTTCTAAATTGGCCCGCCAACTCCCCTGACCTTAGCCCCATAGAAAATCTGTGGGGTATTGTGAAAAGGAAGATGCAGAATGCCAGACCCAAAAACGCAGAAGAGTTGAAGGCCACTATCAGAGCAACCTGGGCTCTCATAACACCTGAGCAGTGCCAGAAACTCATCGACTCCATGCCACGCCGCATTAACGCAGTAATTGAGGCAAAAGGAGCTCCAACCAAGTATTGAGTATTGTACATGCTCATATTTTTCATTTTCATACTTTTCAGTTGGCCAACATTTCTAAAAATCCCTTTTTTGTATTAGCCTTAAGTAATTTTCATTTGTTGCCACTTCAAATCATCAAAATTAAATGAAATAAACATTTGAATGCATCAGTCTGTGTGCAATGAATAAATATAATGTACAAGTTACACCTTTTGAATGCAATTACTGAAATAAATCAAGTTTTTCAAAATATTCTAATTTACTGGCTTTTACCTGTAGTTTGTGGTCTAAAAAAGCGGAATCTGACTTAAATCACTGCTGAATGGATAGATTGATGAATGGTCGACAGAGGTAAGAAAAATGAAAAATGCCATATGATCCTGTAGTTTTAAGCTGTTGGAACAGTTCAAAACGCAAAAAGGATAAAGGTTTCTGCAGAGCTCCTCGAGAGGTAATTAAAAGAGAAATTATATATGAAAGGTTTTACAAAAAATGACAAGAAAAAACTCACAGACTTCAGTCCAAGGGAGCAGATATAGTCGAAGAACAAAATATTATTTTCATGTTTACTATTTCCCATTTAAGTATTATATTGATATATGTATTTTGTTTGTTTCGGAGTTCTTAAAAATAATTTTTGCTACAAGTGTTTCGTAAACCACCAACTCGCCAAGTCCATTTTTTAAATTTTTTTTTGCACACAATACAAAACATACATACATGTATGTATATATGTGTACATGTATGTACACATGTATATATCTTTACATATATGTATATATATATGTCATTACATGTATGTATATATATATACTACTACTCAGTGGCCTAGTGGTTAGAGTGTCCGCCCTGAGATCGGTAGGTTGTGAGTTCAAACCCCGGCCGAGTCATACCAAAGACTATAAAAATGGGACCCATTACGTCCCTGCTTGGCACTCAGCATCAAGGGTTGGAATTGGGGGTTAAATCACCAAAAATGATTCCCGGGCGCAGCACCGCTGCTGCCCACTGCTCCCCTCACCTCCCAGGGGGTGATCAAGGGGATGGGTCAAATGCAGAGGACAAATTTCACCACACCTAGTGTGTGTGTGACAATCATCGGGACTTTAACTTATATATATATATATATATATATATATATATATATATATATATACATAAATATATATATACCGTATTTTTCGGAGTATAAGTCGCACCGGAGTATAAGTCGCACCTGCCGAAAATGCATAACAAAGAAGGAAAAAAACATATATAAGTCGCACTGGAGCCCGGCCAAACTATGAAAAAAACTGCGACTTATAGTCCAAAAAATACGGTATACATGTATGTATGTATATGTATGTGTACATATATACATGTATGTATATATATATACATACATATACATAGCTTCAAGCACACCTGTGAAGTGAAAATCATTTCAGCTCATCAAGAGAATGCCAAGAGTGTGCAAAAAAGTAATCAGAGCAAAGGGTGGCTATTTTGTAGAAACTTGAATACAAAACATGTTTTCAGTTATTTCACCATTTTTTGTTAAGTACATAACTCCACATGTGCTAATTCATAGTGTTGATACCTTCAGTGACAATCTACAATGTAAATAAAAGAAAGTGCATTGAATGAGGTGTGTCCAAACTTTTGGCCTGTACTGTGTGTATATATATATATATACATATATATATATATATATATATATATACATACACACACACACACACACACACACACACACACACACACACACACACACACACACACACACACACACACACACACACACAGGTAAAAGCCAGTAAATTAGAATATTTTGAAAAACTTGATTTATTTCAGTAATTGCATTCAAAAGGTGTAACTTGTACATTATATTTATTCATTGCACACAGACTGATGCATTCAAATGTTTATTTCATTTAATTTTGATGATTTGAAGTGGCAACAAATGAAAATCCAAAATTCCGTGTGTCACAAAATTAGAATATTACTTAAGGCTAATACAAAAAAGGGATTTTTAGAAATGTTGGCCAACTGAAAAGTATGAAAATGAAAAATATGAGCATGTACAATACTCAATACTTGGTTGGAGCTCCTTTTTGCCTCAATTACTGCGTTAATGCGGCGTGGCATGGAGTCGATGAGTTTCTGGCACTGCTCAGGTGTTATGAGAGCCCAGGTTGCTCTGATAGTGGCCTTCAACTCTTCTGCGTTTTTGGGTCTGGCATTCTGCATCTTCCTTTTCACAATACCCCACAGATTTTCTATGGGGCTAAGGTCAGGGGAGTTGGCGGGCCAATTTAGAACAGAAATACCATGGTCCGTAAACCAGGCACAGGTAGATTTTGCGCTGTGTGCAGGCGCCAAGTCCTGTTGGAACTTGAAATCTCCATCTCCATAGAGCAGGTCAGCAGCAGGAAGCATGAAGTGCTCTAAAACTTGCTGGTAGACGGCTGCGTTGACCCTGGATCTCAGGAAACAGAGTGGACCGACACCAGCAGATGACATGGCACCCCAAACCATCACTGATGGTGGAAACTTTACACTAGACTTCAGGCAACGTGGATCCTGTGCCTCTCCTGTCTTCCTCCAGACTCTGGGACCTCGATTTCCAAAAGAAATGCAAAATTTGCATGGTTGGGTGATGGTTTGGGGTGCCATGTCATCTGCTGGTGTCGGTCCACTCTGTTTCCTGAGATCCACATCTTATTTTTGTCAAGGTGATCCAAAGTAATATTTTGATAGTGACACATCTCATCTGTGCATCTCCTCAGGGTAGTCTAGTAATTTATGCACAGATGAGATGTGTCAATATCAAAATATTACTTTGAATCCCTGTTTGGCAGGCAATAATACATTGATTTAATTAATACATCCAAACACTTTATTATTATTTATAATGTGCTTGAACAAAGAACAGTTAATATTAGAGATGTCCGATAATGGCTTTTTTGCCGATATCCGATATTCCAATATTGTCCAACTCTTAATTATCGATTTCGATATCAACCGATACCGATATATACAGTCGTGGAATTAACACATTATTATGCCTAATTTTGTTGTGATGCCCCGCTGGATGCATTAAACAATGTAACTTTACCATGAATTGATTAACGTGGACCCCGACTTCAACAAGTTGAAAAACTTATTCGGGTGTTACCATTTAGTGGTCAATTGTACGGAATATGTACTGTACAATCTACTAATACAAGTTTCAATCAATCAATCAAAAACAAGGTTTTCCAAAATAAGAGAACAACTTCAACTCCATTTATGGGAAAAAGTGCCAACATGGCACTGCCATATTTATTATTGAAGTGTATTATTTTTTTTAACATGCCTCAAAACAGCTTGGAATTTGGGACATGCTCTCCCTGAGATAATCCTGATACCCACTACAACTATGGGAAATACCATACTTTGACTTCTAACCCTAACCTTCACAAAGTGCATTATTACAGTGGCAGAGGGGTTAGTGCATCTGCCTCACAATACGAAGGTCCTGAGTAGTCCTGAGTTCAATCCCGGGCTCAGGATCTTTCTGTGCATGTTCTCGCCGTGACTGCGTGGGTTCCCTCCGGGTACTCCGGCTTCCTCCCACCTCCAAAGACATGCACCTGGGGATAAGTTGATTGGCAACACTAAATTGGCCCTAGTGTGTGAATGTGAGTGTGAATGTTGTCTGTCTATCTGTGTTGGCCCTGTGATGAGGTGGCGACTTGTCCAGGGTGTACACCGCCTTCTGCCCGATTATAGCTGAGATAGGCTCCAGTGACCCTCCCGCGACCCCAAAAGGGACAAGCGGTAGAAAATGGATGGATGGATGCCTCAAAACAACAGCTACAAAAACAATGAAGGCACACAGCTTCAGTCCAGAGTATACTAGAGCATACTTTTCTCAGTGGGATGCCGACTGAAGGGACGTTTATATCTTTTAGCACAAGATTTGTGTTTCCCATTGAAATGAAGAATTCATCATAATCCTCAGTCAGGTAAAATTAAAAAAAAGGTATGAGAAAACAAGCATATTGTTGTGTTTTCCTACCAATTTTGTGTAAGTCGAATGTCAACGTTGACCAACTTCTCAGTTAATGACCACAACCTTCTACTTTACAAGTGAAAGGCATAGTTTATAATCCAGCAAAAACTTATACGAACTCAGAGGCATCGGTGATCAAGGCACTGTGTTACTAAAAATAGTTGCTCGACGTTAGCTCTTACAATAACAATGTTGGTAATACTTGGTTAATATGCAGGTCACAGCATGTTAATGGAGGATTAGTGGCGGTTTTTCGTTGTTTTTTAGGGGGATTCATAAACGGAATAGATTAATCTATTAGATGCATTGTTATTATCGAGTTTTAGGCAAAACAAAACAGAACTACAATGAAACGATTAATTGATGACTAATTTTCACATTGCAAATTGCCCATCCCACCGCAAAGTAAAATGATTTGCATTGTTAATCCTTGGCAAGGAAACAACAAAACACAAACCCAACACTATAAAAGGATCATCAGCTTTAAATCAATCTTTAAAGAGCAAAAACAGATTGAAGGAGATGTTGCAATGTGTCGAAAGAGCTCTTTTATTCTTCTCACTTGAGAGGAACCATCTATCTTCAGGGAATGCCAGGGCTTTTCCCCAAAATCCACTACTGTGAATCAAAGCGTGACAGTAGAAAAGGTATCTACCTTATCAAGAGCACACAACATGAAATGTTTCTCATACTCTTAAAAAGTATTCTGACCGAAAAGGATCATTTTTGTGTTATGATACATCACCTTACGTGGGACTTGCATCATTCAATTTGTATCAACTGTGAATAAATTCAAAACGGATGTTGGAACATGCTTTTACAACTTCCAGAAGCTTCTACTTCAAAGAAATGAAACAGTGACACCAAAGAAGACAGCTTTGAATTGATGCGGTGATGAAAACAAAGGGAATCAGCAAATGGAACTTCCGCACACGTCAAGCCAATAATTCAAGGACGACAGATGCAGAGGCTGCAGAAGTGTCCACTTACATTGTTGATTGGACAGCGGGAGAGTGTACGTGGTGTGTGAGGGAGATTTTGGAGCAGAATTCCTGGACTCCTTGTGGGTGGTGGGCTTGGCATGAGGCTGAGCTGGCAAGTGGCAAAACTTCCCGGTTGAGTTTGTTGGACACCAGCATTGGTCCCTGCCAATGCAACGGCCTCCATTATGACAGGGGATCTGACAAAAGACTGCAGACGACAGGAAAAGGGAGTAAAGAGGGGGAAAAGTAATACGTACAGAGAAACAGATTAATCAACAATACTGTATGTATTCCCTGCTCAAGAACCATTAGTGAACCAACATTGAGGATTGCTTTGATTCATTATTTCTTCACTTAGGTCACTAAATTTTCATTTAACATTTTAGGCGGATTTTTGTGCAGTGGTCATAAAATAAATCAACAAATGAGCTCAATAGAGTTATTTATGTTTTTATTTTATTTAGTATGTATTTATTTTATTATGGTATTAGATAGATCAGTGGTTCTTAACCTGGGTTCGGTGAGTCGGGCTCAGGGGTTCGGCGGAGGTCAAAACACACCCGACTCATCGTGTATATAAAAACTTCTCCCTATCGGCGTATTACGGATACGGCAACAGCAGAAGTCAGACTGATTTACAGATGTGTAATTTGTTGTGAGTTTATGCACAGTGTTTTTTGTTGTTTGAACAAGGTGATGTTCATGCACAGTTCATTTTGTGCACCAGTAAAAAAACATGGTAACACTTTAGTATGGGGAACATATTCACCATTAATTAGTTGCTTATTAACATGCAAATTAGTAACATATTGGCTCTTCACTAGTCATTATTAAGTACTTATTAATACCTTAATCGGCATGGCCTTATTATAACCCTAACCCTCTAACCCTGGCCCTAACCCTCTAACCCTAACCCGGACCCTAACCCTAACCAAATAACTCTAAATTAAGTCTTTGTTACTTAGAATATGTTCCCCATACTAAAGTGTTACCAAAAACTATAATAACTTTGTCTTGAATTTAAAAAAAAGGAGGGTTGGTGAATGCGCATATGAAACTGGTGGGGTTTGGTACCTCCAACAAGGTTAAGAACCACTGAGATAGATAGATAGATAGATAGATAGATAGATAGATAGGTCAGGGGCATGCTAAGTTAAGTAAAAAAAATACAACATAATATACAGTAAACACAAGTCCTGTTTCATTGTGCAATAGAGGTCAGTGTGCAAAAGGGAAACAATAGTGCAATTGGCAATATGGCAATAAGTTGTTTGTTTAATTGCTTTCCCTGGAAGGTGTTGAAAAGCCAAATGGTGTGGGGGAGGAAAGACCGGCTCAGTCTGTCAATATGTAGGACAGTGAGTGCAATCTGTCACTGAAACTGCTTTTTTGTGTGGAGATGGTGCTGTGCAGTGGATGATGTGGATTGTTTACAATGGACCAGAGCCTATTTCACGTCCTCCTTTCTTTCACCGTTTTCATGCTATCCAGTTCAGTACCAGTGACAGAGCCTGCCTTCCTCGCCACTTTATCAATACATGTGGCGTCCTTATTAAGGCTGCTCCTGTCATGAACCTGCATGGCTGCAGTGAAACAGATGGTAAGGAAAATAAGCGCTCAGAGGAGACATGCAGGAAATGGAAACCAAATATGAACGCTGGCAGAAAATAAACACAAAACAAGGAAACACAAACAGAAGTGAGGTGACAGATCGTCACAGCTGCCCCAGCACACTACTCCGTAGAGGAGGGCGCTCACTACCACAGACTGCTAAAAGATCTGTAGCAGCTTCTTGGAGATGTTGAAGGACGCCAGCCTTCTGAGAAAAGTACAAACGGCTCTGCCTTTTCTTGCACAGAGTACGTATTGTATTGGCAGTCCAGTCCAGTTTGTCATCCATTTGCACTCCCAGGTATTTGTAGGTGTGCACCATCTCCACACCGTTGCCTTTAATGTGAACTGGTTGTGGGTGTGTCCTGGTTCTCCTAAAGACCACTATCATTTCCCTAGTCTTGGTGATGTTGAGGATCATGGATGACTTTCCTGTACTATTTCTCTTGTCCCCCTCAATACATCCAACAAAATCAGTGTCATCTGCAAACATCTGTACATGACAGAGCTCTGAGTTGTACTGAAAGTCGGACGTGTACAGGGTAAACAGGACAGGAGAGAGCACAGTCCCCTGTCGTGCTCCAGTGCTGCTGGTCACAGTGTCGGACCTGCAATTCCCCAGTTGCACGTACTGAAGTCTGCTCGTCAGGTAGTCAGTGATCCATGTCACCAGGCATGATCCCACTACCATCTTTGACAGTAGGATCATGCCTGGTGACATGGATCACAGACTACCTGAAGAGCAGACCTCAGTACTAGTAATAAACTTGGTTCAGTAAAATTATTTTTAAAGGGAAACTATGACAATTTTAATCCACATTTAAAACCCTTCCTTGTGGTCTAGATAATATGTTTTGGATGTGCTTTGGTCACAGTCACATTTATAAGGATTTTTTTAGTCTGTCTGCAAGATGTTTATTTGTGAAAGATTTCCCAGAATGCACGCCCCACCCTCTTCAAAGGTATCCAAATGTATCTTTTGAATATACGCACTGTTTAAATGTATATCTCGAAGTCATCGCCGCTATTTTCTTTCTAGACACGGTTGAAATTAACTTCATAAACATTATATAGATTCACTCTGTCACTTCATTAGGTACACCTGCGCACGCAGATCGATTAAACGCTGCATTAAAAACAGCAGCTTTTGCACAATGGTGTTATTATGCACATGCAAAGATTAGATGACAATAATACTGTATCCTACTTTTTGTGTGTTTCCTCACACCTTGAATCATCAAATGGCAATCTTTTTTTATTGATTGATTTATTTAAGTTGTTGTTCAAAAGTGGGGGAAAAGTCTGACTGTCACCTCCTTGTGGTGCACCCTGGGTAATGCTAACCACAGCGTAAAGCAAGAACAGGCCAAACAAACCGATAATGATTACCCAAGAAAAATGCAAAAAGTCTCAAAACAGACCAACTGACTTTTACTGACAGGCCAACTGGCCTACAGGAATCCGAGTGGGATTCACATTCATAAATGGACAGTTTTACAAAAAAGGTCACATATTAATATCAGACATATTTCCATTACTTCATACTCTATCAATTTTGCAACTCAAATAAATTAGTAAAATAAAGAGGTTCAATACAAATGTCGATGTTACATTTAACATTTCAACTAATTTCATGATAAATGAGGATTTGTATTATTTGTTTCATGGACTTTACATTGATTCAAAGTTGGCAGCAAAATAAATTGTTTATATTCCGTTATCCATCCATCCATCCATTTTCTACATCTTGTCCTTTATTTCAGATCATATTTTACATGTTAAATATCAAAAGGATGGACTAATAAATTCCTTTAAATTGTAAATATATGTCTAATTGACTACACATTTAATTTGGGACAACAATTAACACATGTTTAATATGACTGTTTGACATTATACATCGCATTTTAAGTATTTACTGGGTAGTCGGAACAACCTATTCACATGTTGATTACTTAACTCTTTATATTCTCTTACTTTTATCACAAAAAAATATCCATAAAGTGTTGAGTGGAATTTAAACTTATTGTGCAGTGTTTTTCAAACACTGTGTACCGTGAGATAATGTTTGGTGTGCCGTGGGAAATTATGCAATTTCTCCTAATTGGTCCAAAAAATATTGTTTGCAAACCAATAAATATAATCCGCAAATAATGTGCCGTTGTTGAGTGTGTGCTGTCTAGAGATCAACAGAGTAACCATGTAATACTCTTCCATGTTAGTAGGTGGTATAGCAGGTAGCTCATTGGTTTGTAAGCTTACTTTGAGAGAATGAATGATGCATGGATGGTTATGGTTTGAAGTCATATCGAACAATTGTGTCAGGTTGTGGAAGACTCTTTCTTCCGGGTGGGTTTTCGGGGCCATTTAGGAAGGACATATTGGGTCGAGACTTTGTTTATTATTTCAACAAATCAAAGTATTTTGTGCTTTTCAGCACTTGCCTCGCTCTGCTCGCTCTCCGGTCCGCTCCTCAGCCTTCCGTGTCTTCGCCTCCCTCTGGCTCTCTGGCGCGCTCGCTTCGCATGCGCCTCTCGTTGGGTCCGTCTCCGGCTTCTCTCTCTGTCTCTCGTTGCATCCGTCTCAGGCTCTCCACTTCCTTCTCCTTCTCCCCCGTCGTTCTCGGCCGCTGTTCTTTTAACTGCCGCGAGGGGATTAGCTGATTGTGACCAGGTGCGCGATCCCCGCACCTGGTCACAATTGCCGCGTTGGCGCGCCCCGTCTCACCGCTTGCTCGCCGTCCCCGCCTCCTCGCCGCCATCTTTGAGCGGGCTTCGGCGCAGCACGCCTCGCCGTCGGTCCTCCGGCCCCGCCTCCCCATACAGGTATTTGATGAGAACGACTTTATATTGTGGGGCAGCACAGTGGGAGAGGGGTTAGTGCGTCTGCCTCACAATACGATCGGGTCCTGAGTAGTCGTGAGTTCAATCCCTGCCTCGGGATCTTTCTGTGTGGAGTTTGCATGTTCTCTCCGTGACTGCTTGGGTTCCCTCCGGGTACTCCGGCTTCCTCCCACCTCCAAAGACATGCACCTGGGGATAGGTTGATTGGCAACACTAAATTGGCCCTATTGTGGGAATGTGAGTGTGAATGTGTTGGCCCTGCGATGAGGTGGCGACTTGTCCAGGGTGTACCCCGCCTTCCGCCCGATTGTAGCTGAGATAGGCTCCAGCGCCCCCCGCGGCACCAAAGGGAATAAGCGGTAGAAAATGGATGGATGGATGGACTTTATATTGTCAATATAGCCTATTAAGTTTTGTTTTAAACATTTTCTGCTGATGGTGCGCCCCTGGATTTTTTCGATTTTTTGGCTCAAAAAACGGTTGGAAAACACTGCTATAGTGAATGCAATGAGAGGAGAAAAACAAAGACAATATGCTAAATATACACAGAGGTTTTCTTTTTGCCGGTCGCCGCAACACAGTGGGTCAATTTAGAAAAAATATGCACTAACAAAAAATTAATTATCCACTTTACATTCAAAATAAAATACTCCGTGTTCAAGGCATATCGTATTTTACACTTTGAAACGTACTAAAGAGCGGGGAAGGACCTGAAGTCAACTTGTCATAGGTTTTTAGACATCATTTCACCTCATTGACCCAAATTGATAAGGACTTGCTAATTCTGGAGGTCCAAAATCAAAAAATCATATCCCTGGCAGCTGTATGGGGGCCTGTGTCAAATACCAGCTGATACAAGAGCTAGGGGAGCAGAGAAGTGGTTAGCGGGAGTTGGATGAGGTCTACGCACATGTACAACGCTCGTCAGGGATGATGCTACTGTTGTGTTGTTGCTTTCTACCAATACAAAAATAAAGTTGTCAATGTCGTTTACACAAGTCAAGTCCAGTCAGTGCTCTCACAGACGCTCGCCTGTGGGTACTGATGAACGGCAAAGCTTGAGACGTTCAGTGGTTGTCATGATCTGGCAGCTCTGCTGCTGCCTATCTTCTTATTGTTGCAGTGCCTGGTTTCTGGGTCACGGGGCAAGTTACAGGATCGAGTGTATTTGCTTCTGTTCCTTTGGAAGGACAGAATAAACTGTTCGTGGTTTGCTTTACTCCAATTCTCCTTATCACGTGATTACGCGTGGATTGTAAAAGTCCATGCTATTTCGCTGGACGGCGAAGCGGCAATAGTGTGCGTCAAACGGCGGTGGCACTAGTGGACAGTGAGAGTTCTGCTTCTATATGTTCTCTCTTGGAGCATGAAGAATGTGCCAGCACTGCTCACTACATACTGAGCCTACGCTCAACTAGAAATTTGGCCTAATATCTCCCTAATCAAAACATAAAAAACTGAAAAACAATATATAATTATGACAAAGACGAAGGATGACCAAGTAGTGTCAGTATTGAATCGCAATTAGGCCGCCAGTTTCACAATATTGTCCGAGTTTTATTACGAGATGAAAGAGGATGCTCGTGATGGAGACATGCTGCTCTGTGTGTCTTTAAAGAGGCGGTAACACTTTTAACTGGCTGTAAACAGCAAGCTGGGTCTTAGTGGCATGCAAATAATGAGCTCCGTGTCACAAGGTATTAACAGCAAGCCAGGAGGAGGAGCAGAGAAAGGGATGGAAGAAGTGCAAGAGACAACAACACAAGGGAAATTCAGTAAAATATATCTAATATGTCCATACTCCAGGGTCCAAAAAAATCTTGGTCCACATCAAAGTTGTTAGTATGCACTTTCAAGCTGCCAAGTGATTGCAAAGCAACAGATAGTGAGATATCTGCTAACTGAACAAAGAACAAACTACCAAAGTGTTTCCGAATAGGCTCAATAACAACAATGGCTAACACGTTAAGCCACGTATGTGCTATAAATGAGATACAATGGAATTTCTAAAGTATAAAGACACAACATATCGCAGGGCAGGACTGTCACTCACATCATGGATGGAGCCTTTCGCTTTGAAGTATCTTTTCAACATATTTAACAGTCAGTCAGTAAATGTGTCAGTAAGTGGAAAAATAAAGTCATCTACTACTATTAGTAAACCAGCCCCTTACATAAATGATAAAGGTTGCAGATGCACATCCTGTATTTACTTTTATGACATTTTGAATTGACATACATGTGTACTGTTAATGTTAAAAATATCAATAAATTGACAAAACAAATGAACTTTATTTTGACAATAACTACCAACACATAGTGTTGCCAAAAAGCCACGTCATCAAATAGTAATCTTTTGTCATGCATGAACTGCAAAGATGTGTGCGAACATTTTGTTTGACATTGGAATTGTATGACCTGAAGGGGTATTTAGCTAGTGTATATTTGAGTTAACAAAACAACAAACGCAAATTTGTGTTGAAAATAGAAAATATATCCTCATTCTAGTGTTCTAAGAAGTCTCAGTTTCAATGATGCATAGTATAAAACAATTTTCAATAAACAGAAAGAGAGGTCAGTGCTTGTGTGAAATAGGCTAATAATGTTGCTCTTCAGGAGTAGGTAATGTCCTCGTCTGATTAGACATGCTCGCTATAGTGTCAGCTCAAGGGGGCTATTAAATTCTTTCAATGTGGGATGCAGGTCTGCACTAGTCTGCGTCAGACCAGTCCCACCCTTGGCTAGCACCTATTCATAGACCTACGGTAGACTGCACACGGTGCCTATATGTCTGTCTATTTAAAAAAGGAAACAACCACAAAAGCACTTGATCACATTCCTCACCTCAGAGACAGACATCTATCCGATGTAATGCATTAACGTGCAGTAAGTGTTGTACGTAGCAAGGGATTTTGTTATAATTATGCATCCAAGTTTTACTGGAAGCATAACAAAAGCATGACATAAATATTTGAGGCCCTCTTGACATTCCTTGATGAACACGCAGACCCAAGCAATAACCAACCTCTGTGGAAGATCACTTACCTTTAATACAGATTTAACAAACATAATTGAGTCAGGTCACTATTATTGAGTGACTGCTCGCTGACTGCTCGCTGTTGCTGTTGCGAAAAAGCTAAGTATCGTTCTATCTGTGTGCTTCTAATTGTTTTACAGCTTTCTTTACTACTTCCCAAACATACTTAGTAGTCTTATTTAACTTGCAAATCACATTATCTCTGTCTCACCACCCCTCTCTCAGCTAGCTAGCTGCTAAGCTAATGAAGCTAGCACGGAGAAAGGCGGCGTCGGTCTGAAGAAATCTGCTCCCCGCACATCGCGACCACTTCCCCAAAGCCAGCAAGAACTTGACTCGTTGAAAGAAATACTGTGAGTATGGCTCCCTGCTCTTCGTGCACCGTTCTCATGGATAGGTTGGCTCTGCTAGAGGGCCGTGTCCGCCAGTTAGAGCAGAGTCATTTCGTAGCTTTAGACGTTGCGGACACATCTGCTAGCGTTAGCGAGCTAACTAGCCCAGCTTATAGCAGCCCTAAGCGGTCTATAAGCAACGGTGAACCGGTTGAGACGCATAATAGATAGCCCTTTAGCTAGTCCTACACCCCAGTCTACCGGGCACCACACTTTAGTCATAGGGGACTCCATCAACCGAAACATAAAGCTTAGCAAACCAGCCACAATTAAGTGTATTCCCGGGGCCAGAGCACCTGACATTGAAGCTAATCTTAGGAAGCTAACTCCCAACAGGCCTAGTAAACACGTACGACGGACTAATCGCACCACTAGTTATGTAAACATAGTTGTACACGTTGGCTCCAATGACACTAGGATGAGACAGTCAGAGATTACAAAGAGGGCTAGGACTTGTAATCTCGCTAGAAAGATGTCCAGGCATCAAGTACTTGTCTCTGGCCCCCTGCCTGCGAGAGGCACATAGCAGATTAGTCTCGCTTAACAAGTTGGCTAGTTTTTGTAGACAACAGGGACTAACATTTATTGATAATTGGCCCTCTTTCTGGGGCAAACCGGGCCTGCTGATGAGGGACGGCCTTCACCCTAACCAGGAAGACACCATCATCCTGTCGAGGAACATAGATTATTGTTTGAGTCACACTTGACTAACTACACTAGAGCAAGCCCAGTCACAGGCAATTAAATAAATGATAAATGGGTTATACCTTAAAGGTACTCAAAGCTTTTCTACCTTCAAGGTACTCAAAGCTCTTTTGACAGTATTTCCACATTTACCCATTCACACACACATTCTCACACTGATGGCGGGAGCTGCCATGCAAGGCGCTAACCAGCAGCCATCAGGAGCAAGGGGTGAAGTGTCTTGCCCAAGGACACAACGGACGTGACTAGGATGGTAAAAGGTGGGGATTGAACCCCAGTAATCAGCAACCCTCCGATTGCTGGCACGGCCACTCTACCAACTTCGCCACGCCGTCCCTTACAGTGTCTGTTAGTCCGGGTGAGGAGTCAGTTAAGCTAGAACTAGCCAGCACCAGGCTGGAAAATCCCTGCACACATAGCATTTCTCCTAGCATAATACACAACTCACATAATGTTTTTTCTGCAGTGACTGTGCCAGAGGTGGACATGCATTCTACTGGGGTGGCAAATTATGATGCGTTCAGTGTATCGCAGCACCAAGCAACAACCTGAAGATTCTCGTCATATCAATTCCTAGATTTGGTCGAAATTATTTAAAGCGCACTATGCAAAATAAACGCAACATTATTAATATTACTACTACGGATAACCTTAAAAAAAATTCCTCAAAACAGCCCACTACCTATAATATGGGCTTTTAAACATAAGATCATTGTCTCCCAAAACGTTATGAGTTAATGAGGTCATTAGAGACAACAATCTTAAAGTCATTGGTCTCAGCGAAACCTGGCTCAAACCAGACATTTTTTTGCGCTGAACGAGGCATCTCCTCCTAACTATACGAATGCGCATATTGCCCGTCCCCTTAAAAGGGGTGGGAGGGTCACACTAATATACAATGAAAACCTTAACCTTACCCCTAACCTAAGTAATAAATATAAATAATTTGAGGTGCTTACTATGAGGTCTGTCGCACTGCTGCCTCTCTACCTAGCTGTTATCTACCGCCACCCTGGGCCCTAGTCGGACTTTATCAATCAATTCTCAGAGTTCGTCGCTGATCTAGTGACGCACGACGACAATATAATTATAATGGGGGACTTTAATATTCATATGAATAACCCATCAGACCCTCCGTGCGTCACGCTCCAGACTATAATTGATAGCTGTGGTCTTACACAAATACAAACCCCGTTTCCATATGAGTTGGGAAATTGTGTTAGATGTAAATATAAACGGAATACAATGATTTGCAAATCATTTTCAACCCATGTTCAGTTGAATATGCTACAAAGACAACATATTTGACGTTCAAACTGATAAACATTTTTTTTTGCAAATAATCATTAACTTTAGAATTTGATGCCAGCAACACATGACAAAGAAGTTGGGAAAGGTGGCAATAAATACTGATAAAGTTGAGGAATGTTCATCAAACACTTATTTGGAACATCCCACAGGTGTGCAGGCTAATTGGGAACAGGTGGGTGCCATGATTGGGTATAAAAGTAGATTCCATGAAATGCTCAGTCATTCACAAACAAGGATGGAGCGAGGGTCACCACTTTGTCAACAAATGTGTGAGCAAATTGTTGAACAGTTCAAGAAAAACCTTTTGTCAACCAGCTATTGCAAGGAATTTAGGGATTTCACCATCTACGCTCCATAATATCATCAAAGGGTTCAGAGAATCTGGAGAAATCACTGCACGTAAGCGATGATATTACGGACTTTAGATCCCTCAGGCGATACTGCATCAAAAACGACATCAGTGTGTAAAGGATATCACCACATGGGCTCAGGAACACTTCAGAAACCCACTGTCAGTAACTACAGTTGGTCGCTACATCTGTAAGTGCAAGTTAAAACTCTCCTATGCAAGGCGAAAACCGTTTATCAACAACACCCAAAAACGCCGTCTGCTTCGCTGGGACTGAGTTCATCTAAGATGGACTGATACAAAGTGGAAAAGTGTTCTGTGGTCTGACGAGTCCACATTTCAAATTGTTTTTGGAAACTGTGGGCGTCGTGTCCTCAGGACCAAAGAGGAAAAGAACCATCCGGATTGTTATAGGCGCAAAGTGCAAAAGCCAGCATCTGTGATGGTATGGGGGTGTATCAGTGCCCAAGACATGGGTAACTTACAAATCTGTGAAGGCACCATTAATGCTGAAAGGTACATACAGGTTTTGGAGCAACATATGTTGCCATCCAAGCAACGTTACCATGGACGCCCCTGCTTATTTCAGCAAGACAATGGCAAGCCACGTGTTACATCAACGTGGCTTCATAGTAAAAGAGTGCGGGTACTAGACTGGCCTGCCTGTAGTCCAGACCTGTCTCCCATTGAAAATGTGTGGCGCATTATGAAGCCTAAAATACCACAACGGAGACCCCCGGACTGTTGAACAACTTAAGCTGTACATCAAGCAAGAATGGGAAAGAATTCCACCTGAGAAGCTTAAAAAATGTGTCTCCTCGGTTCCCAAATGTTTACTGAGTGTTGTTAAAAGGAAAGGTCATGTAACACAGTGGTGAACATGCCCTTTCCCAACTTCCTTGTCACGTGTTGCAGCCATGAAATTCTAAGTTAATTGTTATTTGCAAAAAAAAAAAAAAGTTTGAGTTTGAACATCAAATATGTTGTCTTTGTAGCATATTCAATTGAATATGGGTTGAAAATGATTTGCAAATCATTGTATTCCATTTATATTTACATCGAACACAATTTCCCAACTCATATGGAAACGGGGTTTGTAATAAATGAACCCACGCATTGCAACGGTAATGCGATAGAAATAGTGCTTGTCAGGGGTGTCACCACCTCCAAAGTTATGATACTCCCGTATACTAAAGTAATGTCCGATCATTACCTTATAAAATTCGAAGTTCTGACTCATTGTCAACAAGCTAATAATAATAACTGCTTTAGCAGCCGCTACATTAATGCTGCCACAACAATGACTCTTGCTGGCCTACTGCCCTCGGTAATGGCACCATTCCCAAATTATGTGGGCTCTATTGACAACCTCACTAACAACTTTAACGACGCCCTGCGCGAAACCATTGATAGTATAGCACCGCTAAAGCTAAAAAAGGCTCCTAAAAGGAGTACCCCATGGTTTACAGAAGAAACTAGAGCTCATAAATTATCACGTAGAAAGCTGGAACGCAAATGGCGCGCGACTAAACTTGAGGTTTTACATCAAGCATGGAGTGATAGTTTAATAATTTATAAACGCATGCTTACCTTAGCTAAAGCTAAATACTGCTCAAATCTCATCCGCCTCAACAAAAACGATCCTAAATATTTGTTCAGTACAGTAGCATCGCTAACCCAACAAGGGACTCCTCCCAGTAGCTCCACCCACTCAGCAGATGACTTTATGAATTTCTTTAATAAGAAAATTTAACTCAAGAAAGGAGATTAAAGACAACGCATCCCAGCTACAACTGGGCTTTATTAACACAGATATGAATGTATATACGATGGATATTGCCCTCCAAAACAGTCTCTCTTTTTGATTAAATAACATTAGAGGAACTCCTACGGCGTGTAAATGGGATAAAACAAACAACATGTTTACTTGACCAACTTCCTGGGAAACTTATCAAGGAACTGTTTGTAATGTTAGGACCATCAGTGCTAAATATTATAAACTTATCACTTTCCTCCGGCACTGTTCCCCTAGCATTCAAAAAATTGGTTATTCATCGTCTGCTCAAAAGACCTAACCTCGATCCTGACCTCATGGTAAACTACTGGTCGGTGTCCCACCTTCCGTTTATTTTGAAAATCCTCAAAAAAATTGTTGCACAGCATCACTTAGCGTCTAACAATCTCTGTGAACCCTTTCAATCCGGTTTCAGGGCAAATCACTCTACGGAGACAGCCCTCGCAAAAATGACTAATGATCTATTGCTAACGATGGATGCTGATGCGTCATCCATGTTGCTGCTTCTTGATCTTTCGATACCGTCGATCATAATATTTTATTAGAGTGTATCAAAACACGTATTGGTATGTCAGACTTAGCTTTGTCTTGGTTTAACTCCAATCTTACTGACAGGATGCAGTGCGTCTCCCATAACAATGTGACCTCGGAATATGTTAAGGTAACGTGTGGATTTCCCCAGGGTTCGGTTCTTGGCCCTGCACTCTTCAGCATCTACATGCTGCCGCTGGGTGACATCATACGCAAATACGGTGTTAGGTTTCACCCACATCTGTGCTCCCCTCCAAGGTTTCTCATTGTTATCCCATTCGGTTGAGTTTTTTCTTGCACTGATGTGGGATCTGAGCTGAGGATGTCGTTGTGTCTTGTGCAGCCCTTTGAGACACTTGTGATTTAGGGCTGTATAAGTAAACATTGATTGATTGATTATTTCTACTAAGATGGTACTGCTATATGGACAAGATAAACAATTACTGGAAAGACTACAACCTTAGGGAAGTGTACCAGACAAGCAGACAGCACAGTTGTGAAAAAAGTAGTGGTTCTTCTATGTAGGCAGTCATTGAAACAGGTGGCTAGGAACTTGACTTATGCTTACTGTACTCAAATATATGTCTTGATAATGTACTGTATGTGTAGGCCTCAAGGGATAACTCCTAAGATGTGACCTACGTATGGCGCTATATGGGTACATACTGTATCAGTACAGTACAGAATAGAAATGTGTGATCACTTTTTGAAACTGTTTGAACTGCTACCCTCGGGCAGGAGATACAGGACAATAAAATGCCGAACAAACCGATTTAAGAACACTTTTTACCCGAGAGCAATAGTGTCGCTGAACACAAGACAATAATGACTGTGCATGTGAGCTGTGTGCTTGGTATTTTTATGTATTTTATGTATTTTTATCCATTTATCTATGTTCTTATGTTTTTATGTGTTATTATGAATTTGCACTAAATTAGTTTTTGCATACAATTTCGTTGTACAATGTACAATGACAATAAAGATATATTATATTCTATTCTATTCTACTTCAGCAACAGAGGCAAAGACAAACGGCTAGGCAGACGGGTGAAATTTCTGCAGAATTAAAACAACGCAGAATTTGCTGCTTTCAGAATAAAAAATTTTTCTTAACCGCTAAAAAAAGTAATATTTATTAGACAGACATATCTGCACAAGCAGCAGGTAAACACTCACCATACACTTTATTTGGTAGACGTGCACAGTCTAGTGCAGGGGTCGGCAACCCGCGGCTCCGGAGCCGCATGCGGCTCTTTGATCACTCTGATGCGGCTCAGCTGCATACTTGCCGACCCTCTCGATTTTCCCGGGAGATTTTCACCCTAATAATAATAATGAGGGCGTGCCATGATGGTACAGCATTTAGCGCCCTCTACAATCTGTACAAACAGCGTGCCAGCCCAGCCTTTTGTTGTATGCATCTTCTACTTGCACACGCAAGTGACAGCAAGGCATACTTGGTCAACAGCCACACAGGTTACACTGATGGTGGCCATATAAAACAACTTTAAGACTCTTACTAATAATGCGGCACACTTTGAACCAAAACCAAACAAGAATGACAAACACATTTCGGGAGAACATCTGCCCCTTAACACAACATAAACACAACAGAACAAATACCCAGAATCCCATGCAGCCCTGACTCTTCCGGCCTACATTATACACCCCTGCTATCACCAACCCCCCCAACCCCCCCCCCCCCCCCCCCAAACCCCTTTCGTCGGTTGAGGTGTGCGGGGTTTGGTAGCGGGGGTGTATAATGTCGCCCGGAAGAGTTAGGGCTGCATGGGATTCTGGGTATTTGTTCTGTTGTGATTATGTTGTGTTACGGTGCAGATGTTCTCCCGAAATGTGTTTGTCATTCTTGTTTGGTGTGGGTTCACAGTGTGGCGCATTATTAGTAAGAGTGTTAAAGTTTTTTATACCGCCACCGTCAGTGAAACCTGTGTGGTTGTTGACCAAGTATGCCTTGCTGTCACTTGCGTGAGCAAGCAGAAGCTCCATACAACGTGTGGCTGGGCCGGCACGCTGGTTGTAGTGGGTGCTAAATGCTGTACCATCACGGCACGTTCGAGAGAACAGTTGCCCTGAAATTCGTAGTCTGACGGAAAAATCGGGAGGGTTGACAAGTATGACGCTGTCAAGCGCCGTTCAACATTCAACATTCAATTTTCATATTAAGGTGTGGGCCGCGTGTCTGAGACCCTTGGTTTATACATAGCACAAAGCAAAAAAAAAACTTTGTATGCAGTGTTATTTCATTTTAAATTTCAAAAGATTTTTGTGGCTCCCATTGTTTTCTTTAATTTGTGAAACTGGTCAAAATAGCTCTTTGAGTGGTAAAGGTTGCCGACCCCTGGTCTAGTGCAATCAAAACATTTCACCTGTACAGAGATAATAACATTCCGTCTTGATTGCCAATGTCAGGCTGTAATATAGTGTATTTTTTTTACCGATTGATAAGCATTAACTGTGTCCCATTTCAGGGGTTGCATTATAATGCCAACAACGTCATAACAAAGACTCCTTCAAATGCAGGCCACAAATGAGCCTTACATTTCCCATTTTTGCAGGATGCATCGCTGCCATCATTCTTGGCCTCCTTTATCCCAGGGTTATTTGCATTTGACCTTAAAATTCCTTGCCCTTATGTGGGCTATTCCGAGGATGTCGTTGTGGCTTGTGCAGCCCTTTGAGACACTTGTGATTTAGGACTATATAAATAAACATTGATTGATTGATTGATTGATTAAAATTACAATAGACTACATTAGTAATACTAATATGTAGCCACCTAGAATAATGACTAAATAATAAGGGTGTGAACATGTGACGCAACTGGGAAACCTCCCAAAGGCTAAGCTGCCTTATTTAATAAGGGTTGACGAAGCTTTCAGTGGTGCTTCTGAAGGCATTTCCTCCATAGGCCACAAAACGCTAAGTCCTCCAAAGGATGCAGCCCCTGAATTACGGCACAGCCATATTATCCAAGTAAAATGAATAGACATAGTGTGTGGGGGGGGCTAATTTTTTCACACTGTCAATTACATTTGTGCCACCCCCTGTGGGTAGTGGTCAAAATGCTTCAAAAGACTTGCAAGCACATCTAATACAGTTAGCTTTAAAGTTGTATAATCATTAGACAATTAGTTGCCAAGTCCTGTCTGTTACAGAGATTCTGTGCTTGATGGTCGCCATGTTTTTCAAACAATCTTGCTCAAATTTTACATACAATTTTGTAATGATTCGGCTAAACTTCATCCTATGAGGTTATGCAGGTGTATCTAATGTTTTGGCCTGTAATAGTGCTCTTGTGCAGGTTGTTTAGCTGTTCTTGTGTAACTAAAGAAGTGTTGTATGTGTGTGGTATGGGCACCCCTCACCTCTAATCCACAGAAGTAATTAGTCTAAGCCTCAGCAGGACTTCTGTCAGTAAAAAAACCCCCACAAATGGTCATGACCCCTGCCCTTGGCATTGACCGACCCCTCCCTTCCCATGGACACTGTGTGAATTAGAGGCAAAGCGCCGAGGATAAATGACAGGTTTAATGTAATCCCTATAAAATCCTGTTCATGCTGCCCTTTTTGGCATCCACCTCTCATTTTAAATTCTAGCCTGCTCTCTCAGAGAGCATGTTAAATGGTTAACGACCGGGCCAACCGTGAGGTGTAAACCGCAAAGAGATGGGGCTAAGTGGTGGGAGCGTGGGACCACCATCCCTAAGTGTGTGTGTGTGCTAGGGGAGATTAGGCCTCTTTTACAGACCCTCTTATAATCTGCTCTATCCCTTTTCTTTCGTGTTTTCTCTGCCTCCGTTTCTCTTTGACGGGGAGCTTTTTTTCAGCACAATTCCCAGCTTTTATCCCCTTCCTCTGGAGCTCTGGTTTTCAATACAGACAACATGCCACTGCCATTTTGTCAATCTGTGCCTTAAAAAAGCCCAAGAATGGAGGGAATGTGTGTGCGAATTGGGAAACAAGCAAGAGATATTTGAGAGGTGAGAAGAAGTGAAGGTACAAAGTTAGTGATAATTCACTTACAGAGTCTGAAGCCTGGCGCTTTTGGTTGTTGCTGCTGCTGCTGCTGCTGCTGCTGCTGCTGCAAGTTCTCACTATAGACAGTTGTCACGTCACCTTTCTCACAGCTGTTGAAGCATCGCCCGCCACTGCACACTCTTCGACACATTGTGGGTGTAAAGATGATCTTTATGCGGTCCAGGCTGGACGTGAGGTTGGCCCCTGGGAAGCACACGCATAGCCGGTTGACAAGGAGCAACATCAACGGTAGACTAGACGCGAGCTCCATGCCTCCGCCTTCAGCCTCACTTACACTCAACTCACCTCTTGGCAAACCATCGGGCAGTTTATAAATGCACAAGGGCGTGTGCCGATGCTCGCAATTGGCACGCTGTAACTAAATGAGCAACAGCACTGCAGGCCAGAAAACATGGAACAGATATCCGGCTAGTCTCCAGGGCCTTTATCTTTCCGAGAGGGTGTTTTAGATGTGTGTATGAGTGAAAGGGGCAAAGAGAGGTGAGGGCAAGTGAATGTTGTGTAATGGTGGGCCTGCCGTTACCCTGGTGCCCCATAAAAGGTCATTACAATCCTGGGACAACAGTATGTAAATAATTATACCGTAAATGCTGTAAATGTGGCCAAGAAATGTATTGATTTAAAACAAAGGTTACATACAAACAGTTGCAATAGCAGAATCAATGTCAGCACACGACTCCTCGCTGCGTACCGCCATTGTTGTTTGAATCAAACAGTCGCGTCGGTGCTACGTCACATCTATCAAATCCAGCCCGGCGATCCTGATTGGTTCATTATTTTTTGCTATCTTGAAGGAGTTTGCATTGCCCTCGAGCCCAGATCCTTGTGTGGAGCTCAGCGAACTACAAGGATCTGGCGAGAGTCAGGTTACATAACTCCACCTGTGTTCATTCA
The DNA here is from genome assembly GCF_033978685.3 of Nerophis lumbriciformis. Lineage (NCBI taxonomy): Eukaryota > Metazoa > Chordata > Actinopteri > Syngnathiformes > Syngnathidae > Nerophis > Nerophis lumbriciformis. The sequence continues at coordinate 41,824,950 of NC_084555.2, forward strand.
AAGTTTTGATGCCTTCAGTGACAATCTACAATGTAAATAGTCATGAAAATAAAGCAAACCCATTGAATGAGAAGGTGTGTCCAAACTTTTGGTCTGTACTGTATATGATAACTAGACTAAAACATGACACATTTCTCTTTTGGAGATACAGGACACAGTCAGAAGTATTTTGTTTTTTTTTAATTGTCAAAAGCATATCAGTCTGGCCATGCAAAAAGTATTGGAACTTCACATTAGGTGCTTTAGGCTTAATTTTGCTCAAACCGAGCGCTGGCAAACAGAGATAACCTTGGCATTCCCTGCGCCAGCGGCGTAACTTGCCAGGAGACGTGTGGCCGCTCGCCTTCATTTTAAATTTTCCACAAGCCAAGCAGTATGTCCAAGAGAAAACAGTCTAAACTGTTAATCATGTCCACAAAGACATGACAGCAAAGCACTCCGAAAACACTGGATTGCTTCCCCCAGCAGCAAAATGCCACTGCAGTCTAATCATTGACACACTACACAAGAAGACTCCCGCGAAGTGAATTATATTTATATAGCACTTGTTCTATAGTTACTCAATGCGCTTTACATGGTGAAACCCATTATCTACATCGTTAAGCTACCTTTAAACCAGTGTGGGTGGCACTGGGAGTAGGTGGGCAACGTGTCTTACTCAAGGACACAACAGAAGTGACAAGAATGGTGGAAGCGGGAATTGAACCTGGAACCCTCAAGTTGCTAGCACAGCCGCTCTCAACCGAGCCACACCGCCCAAAGCCCATTTTATTTTAATCATCATCATTTTCACGATAATTATTATTTATCAAAACATGTTCAACAGTTAAAAGCTCATGTGCATGCAGAAAATACTTTAAAGTGTATTTGTATTTTGTGACCCAGCCAAATTAAAGAATGTTTTCCTTGTCCATACCTTGTCATGACCCTCTGCATTTTCATACTCCTTTTGGACCTGTTGTAATGAAAAACTGTAAATGTGATGTACCATATTGTAACATTGTATCAACGTTTGAAATAAAATAACACCAGATAGTTCTGTTGTTTTCTTAAAAGCAGGGGCGGTCAGGAATTATTTTAATATTAAAACCTTGTATTGTCTGTTTCTCATGAACCCAACATCGTGTATCGCTTCGTCTCATGATAGCTTAACAATGACTTGCACATTTTGCAGTTCATGAGAAAGTAAAATGAAAATGTAGCTCTCTTTGATCATTTGTGAATATGTATATTGCCCAATACAGAAGCAACAAAACCAATGATGTAATGTGGAGCAAACCGCTTAGTTAATTAATAATTAATACCGCTGATGGTAAGCAGAGGTGGGTAGTAGCGCGCTACATTTACTCCGTTACATCTACTTGAATAACTTTTGGGATTAATTGTACTTCTAAGAGTAGTTTTAATGCAACATACTTTTACTTTTACTTGAGTATATTTATAGAGAAGAAACACTACTTTTACTCCGCTCCATTTATCTCCATTCAGCTCGCTACTGATTTTTATTGATCTGTTAATGCACGCTTTGTTTGTTTTGGTTTGTCATCCAGACCTTCAAAGTAGGATCTATGGCATGCCTGCGTTTCACGAATCAAATGCAGTCACTGGTGACGTTTGACTACGTTTCACCAATCAAACAGAGCCAGGCGGTCACATGATTAACAAGCTTAAGCTTACAAGAACTCAACGTCAAATTTGAGGAAGCACATGGCGGTAAGTAACGTTAGTAGATATTTTGGCTGTCACCGTAGGCTGATGTTAGCTTCCCTGCTATGAATCACTGTACATCGTGTGGGGACATTTGTTAACGCACTGCAGCACACACACACACACACACACACACACGCATGCATAGAAACACCAATCAGTGTGTTCTCAGGTGCAGCCCACACCTATCAGTTTATGGTTTGCGTAAAGGCAAACTTGTCATTTTCCTTTGTAATCTCTGCCTACTGAGCCTATGGTGCTGTTAAGTTATTGTGGCTCAATTTGCCTTAATTTTTTTTATGTTAATGTATTATTATTTAATATATTTAATTGTTTTAGTTGCTTAAGAGATATTCCTGGCTCTGAATTTGCTCATTGCTATTTTTATGTTTTTGTGTATTATTTGTTGCCGTCATCATTAAACAAACAGGTTACTCATCAGTTACTCAGTACTTGAGTAGTTTTTTCACAACATACTTTTTACTTTTACTCAAGTAAATATTTGGGTGACTACTCCTTACTTTTACTTGAGTAATAAATCTCTAAAGTAACAGTACTCTCACTTGAGTACAATTTCTGGCTACTCTACTCACCTCTGATGGTAAGACATGCTAAGTAACAGTACAGTGGGTTTAACACACACTCTTTTTTTAAACAACAGTTAAGTAGCACAGCTAACATTTTAAGTGTATGCGGGGTCTATAAAACTGCTTAATATAACCATAAATGATACCTCAAATGCAAGTAAAAAGAAAAAATATATATATCTGGAGGTAGTACTGTATTAGATACCAGCAACTGTGGCTGTGCTATAGTACATTTTGTGAACTCCACAATGACTTAAGAGCTGCTCTAGACAAATAGTTGATGTCCCAGGGCGTTTTGCTCAAAGGCAGATCAACTTAACTTTCAATCGGTGGGGATTTTTGGTCACACTTCGAGTCTGGTGTGTCCAGGACTGGATGGAGACTCTATAAATATGTATAATGACAGCGTTAATTGAGACATTTACTGTATGTGGCCTGTACTTGTTATGTACAAACTTGGCTTACTGCATACTACAAAGAAAGTTTTGACATGTTTAGCAGCTATTTCTCTCACTTTTGGTGTCACGTGTATGTTTTGCATTGTTTTGTGATTATAAGGTCTACCGCTACAAGTGGTGGTCTCAGATCATCATAGACAGCTTATTTAGTGAGCAAATATATTATTATTATTAATTTAGTTACAAACGTTTGTAGAATGTATTTATTTTAGCACTGCCTAATTGTATGTACATTTATTTTTTTTATCAGTTTTTATGAGTCCCTACTTTTGCAGTATATTTGATTAGTATTTATTTTTGTGATCAACCTGACATCCATCTATCCATCCATTTTCTACCGCTTGTCCCGTTCGGGGTCGCGGGGGTACTTCAGCCTATCTCAGCTGCATTCGGGTGGACCAGTACCGGGCCGCACAAGAAATAAAAAAATAAAAATAATTTTTTTTTTTTTTATTATTTTATTTTTTTAATTAAATCAACATAAAAAAAACAATATATACATTATATATCAATATAGATCAATACAGTCTGCAGGGATACAGTCCGTAAGCACACATGATTGTATTTCTTTATGAAATAAATAAATAAATAAATAAAATACCCCCTGCCCCGTCCGTCCGTGGGACAAGTTGACCGGTCCGCAGCTACAAAAAGGTTGGGGACCACTGCTGTAGACGACCTGGTGGTTGCATCACAAGGCTGTGGCTGTGAATAAAGACTTCTACAAGATACTCGGCGTCACGCCTCATAAATATAACAACGTTAACATACTAACAGTTAGCATGTGTCATTTATCAAGGTGTACGCTGCAAAAACAGTTAGCATGGTAACATTAGCCTGCTAACGTTTAGCATGTGTCCATCCATCTAACCATTTTCTACCGCTTCTCCCTTTCGGGGTTGCGGGGGGTGCTGGAGCCTATACCAGCTGCACTCGGGCAGAAGGCGGTGTACCTCCTGGACAAGCCGCCATAGTCATATACTAAATTATGAGTCTGGGGTGAACAGTTGCAAAATTATCAAAAAAAGTTAGCATGCTAAATATGTTATGCTAGCATGCTAACAATAACATGCTAACAGTTAGCATGTGTCATGCACCACATACTATGACTCTAAGGTTTACGGCTGCAAAATTAGTTACAATTTTTTAAATAGCTTAAAAAGTTAGCATGCTAAAGTTAGTATGCTAGTATATCATGCATCTTTACACTGACGTATGTATTGCTCTGATTACTGACCGCATTGCAACTCACTCCTTTCAGGTAAACCATCGGTGGTTAAGGTAAAGGAGCATGTGCACTCAAAATAAATTGTGTGATTAATCTATGTTGAGATGTGATTAATGCAACTTTTTAAGATTAATCACATGCATTTGAGATCCCTGTATTTATGTTTATCTCCTATATGAAAATAATCCTGCAACATGCATTTTCTTGCGTCTGGATCATACCAAAGGCAGTACAGAATATAGTTGTGTGCCGCATGTTCCACAGCATTGGAAAACACCACGGTTGGGTTGGAGCATATGATGCAATGGATGTGGTGTAAATGAGTGTCTCCAAAGTGACAATTGGTAGCACACGAGAAAAAAAACAAACGTATTTGAATAGGGCGACCTGCACCACTTTTGTACTTGCTATCTCAGTAGATCACCAACAACATATTTAGCACATTGGGATCTTAGTAGATCAGGCACTTTGTGTTCTACACTTAACGTTTGTTTTAAAGAAGATGGTTTCAATCGGAATTCATGCAACAATTAATTTATCTTAGTGCATGTGAAAAAGACTCCAAAGGCGAGCGGACAGGTACCGACAGGACAAGCGAAGTGCGGCTTCAGCGATCGCGGAGGCAAAAACTCGAACATGGGAGGAGTTTGGAGAAGCCATGGAAAACGACTTCCGGACGGTTTCGAAGTGATTCTGGTCAACCATCCGCCGCCTCAGGGGGGAAGCAGAGCACTGTCAACACCGTGTATGGTGAGGATGGTGTGCTGCTGACCTCTACTGCGGCTGTTGTGGATCGGTGGAGGGAATACTTCGAAGACCTCCTCAATCCCACCAACACGTCTTCCAATGAAGAAGCAGTGCCTGGGGAATCTGTCGTGGGCTCTCCTATTTCTGGGGCTGAAGTTGCAGAGGTAGTTAAAAAGCTCCTCGGTGGAAGGCCCCGGGGGTGGATGAGATCCGCCCGGAGTTCCGTAAGGCTCTGGATGCTGTGGGGCTGTCTTGGTTGACAAGACTCTGCAACATCGCGTGGACATCGACGGGCGGTACCTCTGGATTGGCAGACCGGGGTGGTGGTTCCTCTCTTTAAGAAGGTGAACCACAGTAAGGTCTATTCAGGTGTACTGGAGAGGAGGCTACGCTGGATAGTCGAACCTCGGATCCAGGAGGAACAGTGTGGTTTTCGTCGTGGTCGTGGAATGGTAGACCAGCTCTATACTCTCGGCAGGGTCCTTGAGGGTGCATGGGAGTTTGCCCAACCAGTCTCCATGTGCTTTGTGGACTTGGAGAAGGCATTCGACCGTGTCCCCCGGGAAGTCCTGTGGGGAGTGCTCAAAGAGTATGGGGTATCGGACTGTCTGATTGTGGCGGTCCGCTCCCTGTACGATCAGTGTCAGAGCTTGGTCCGCACAGTAAGTCGGACCCGTTTCCAGTGAGGGTTGGACTCCACCAAGGCTGCCTTTTGTCACCGATTCTGTTCATAACTTTTATGGACAGAATTTTTAGGCACAGTCAGGGCGTTGAGGGGATCTGGTTTGGTGGCTGCAGGATTAGGTCTCTGCTTTTTGCTTATGATGTGGTCCTGATGGCTTCAACTGGCCAGGATCTTCAGCTCTCACTGGATCGGTTCACAGCCGAGTGTGAAGCGACTGGGATGAGAATCAGCACCTCCAAGTCTGAGTCCATGGTTCTCGCCTGGGAAAGGGTGGAGTGCCATCTCCAAGTTGGGGAGGAGATCTTGCCCCGAATGGAGAAGTTCAGGTACCTAGGAGTCTTGCTCACGAGTGGGGGAAGAGTGGATCATGAGATTGACAGGCGGATCGGTGCGACGTCTTCAGTAATTCGTACGCTGTATCGATCCGTTGTGGTGAAGAAGGAGCTGAGCCGGAAGGCAAAGCTCTCAATTTACCGGTCGATCTATGTTCCCATCCTCACCTAAGGTCATGAGCTTTGGGTTATGACCGAAAGGACAAGATCACGGGTACAAGCGGCCGGAATGAGTTTCCTCCGACGGGTGGCGGGTCTCTCCCTTAGAGATAGGGTGAGAAGCTCTCCACATGGAGAGGAGCCAGATGAGGTGGTTCGGGCATCTGCTTAGGATGCCACCCGAACGCCTCCCTAGGGAGGGGTTTGGGGCACGTCTGACCAGCAGGAGGCCAAGGGGAAGACCCAGGACACGTTAGGAAGACTATGTCTCCCGGCTGGCCTGGGAACGCCTCGGGATCCCCTGGGAGGAGCTGGACGAAGTGGCTGGGGAGAGGGAAGTCTGGGCTTCTCCGCTTAGGCTGCTGCCCCCGCGACCCGAACTCGGATAAGCGAAGGAAAATGGATGGATGGATGGCATGTAAAAAACTACTGAAATTCAGCTATAAAACCATCTTTTATTTACCACTCAAGAAAGACAAATTGCTAAGATGGATACGATTCCAGACGTAGCTGCAAATGGTGATTGATCATGATTAATTAACTTGGGAACTGATAATTACTTAAAAATTGCACTACTAGTACCAACCTCGTCATGTCCGTTGTGTCCTGAGCAAGACACTTCACCCTTGCTCCTGATGGGTGCTGGTTAGCGCCTTGCATGGCAGCTCCCTCCATCAGTGTGTGAATGTGTGTGTGAATGGGTAAATGTGGAAGTAGTGTCAAAGCGCTTTGAGTACCGTGAAGGTAGAAAAGCGCTATACAAGTACAACCCATTTATCATTTATTTATTTACTTAGTAGACATAACTTGATTTTACTCAAAAAAATGTACTTTTAATTTATTTTTAATGGAGAACAGGTTATGTATTTTTAAAATATTTAGCAACACATCTACAAACGTAAGTCAAGTCCAAACGTTTGGACACACCTTCTCATTCAATGCGTTTTCTTTATTTTCATGATTGTTTACATTGTAGATTGTTACTGAAGGCATCAGAAGTATGAATAAACACATGTGGAGTTATGTACTTAACAAAAAAAGGTGAAATAACTGAAACATGTCTTGTATTCTAGTTTCTTCAAAATAGCCACGCTTTGCTCTGCTTACTGCTTTACACACTCTTGGTATTCCCTCAATGAGCTTCAAGAACACCTGTTAAGTGAAAATCGAGAGAATGCCAAGAGTGTGCAAAGCAGTAATCAGAGCAATGGGTGGCTATTTTGAAGAAACGAGAATATAAAACATGTTTTCAGTAATTTCACCTTTATTAAGTACATAACTCCACATGTGTTCATTCATAGTTTTGATACCTTAGTGACAATCTACAATGTAAATAGTCGTGAAAATAAAGAAAACGCATTGAATGAGAAGGTGTGTCCAAATTTTTGGCCTGTACTGTATATTCAACAACATATTTCATTTAACAACATGTGACCTAGTGGTTAGAGTGCCCGCCCTGAGATCGGTAGGTTGTGAGTTCAAACCCCGGCCGAGTCATACCAAAGACTATAAAAATGGGACCCATTACCTTCCTGCTTGGCACTCAGCATCAAGGGTTGGAATTAGGGGTTAAATCACCAAAAATGATTCTCGGGCACGGCCACCGCTGCTGCTCACTGCTCCCCTCACCTCCCAGGGAGTGATAAAGGGTGATGGGTCAAATGCAGAGGATAATTTCGCCACACCTCGTGTGTGTGTGACAATCATTGGTACTTTAACTTTAACTTTTAACACACCAGAGGCAAGCACGTACAGTCTGGGACGCTGCCAGTATTTGCTTTTTCTCTCTTTTGGCCAATGTTCCAGTTAGCAGTGACACCGCAGGATGTCAGTATGTATTCTCGGCAGTGTGTTGTGTTTGTTTTGACGAGGCAAGGGTGGGTACAAATGTCAAGTGTGCATGTACAGTGAGAGAATATGTATGTTGTTCATTTCACAGTGTGGAGAAGACTTTGTTTTTACCTGCTGGTGATAATGCATTGTTGAATTGTCCATTCAGATGGTTGTCACTGCTTGGCCTGTGAGCGTTGAAATAGTGCACGTTGTCGTGTCTGTGTCCATTTGAGTTCCTGTGCTCATTTCCGGGGGTGTTGCCGTTGGGCAGAGCATTGGAGGCGATCGGCCCAGAGGATGACGGATAACGCTTCACCGTACGGGAGGTCCCGGTCAGCTGAGGGGAGGAGTCAGGGGGTCCCCGTCTCACTTGGGTCCTGTCAATCACACCATCACAAGACCACAAACATATGACCTCAGAGCAAAGAGTGAAGGTCCCACAATTATACACTCATCAGAATTGCGTGTGCATCACCGTGAAATTAGTTTAAGCGTGGTGAGTGTGTGCAACAGAAAGTCACATTCCAGAGAGACCAGCATTGTGTCTTAGGTCATAACTCTGCTTAATTAATCAATTTGTAGGAATTAAATCAATAATAAAAGCATAACTCTTCTCAACTAACATCTGCTGTGGGTCAAAAAGCCATGACTCTTACTCATCCACAAAGATTATTTTTGATGACATTCAGTAAGAGATTATTCACCATTTAAAAACAAACAAACAAACAAAAAACAGGGAAGCAAAGGGATAAAGGATCCAGAGCTGATTTTTTTCCACAAAAATAATGTTGCCATGAGGTTGATACTGATTTTCCCAATCCCCTATTTAGTTCGCTTGACTAGATGATGAACTAGTCTGGTCTGAAGCAACACCCTGAATGATAAACAGAACATTTAAAAACTAGAGTTGACCAACGCAGTATTTTTTTTTCAACCAGCAAGCATTTGATTTGGGTCAATTACTTAAGCTTGTGTTGCACGACCAGGAAGCGGAGTTCATGTGAGTGACCTGGGAGAGTCCTGTGCTTCAGACAGATAGGCAGACAGTTCTACCTGAACTGCTGGGGCTTCGGAAGTTTTGTTGGCCAGTTGGCCTTACAATAACACATCTGGATCCAACTTATCTGGCCTGTCGGACAGGCAGCAGAACAAGACAAAGATTAACCATAACAGATCAGATTAGTCGACATGTTCTGTAGAGCATACCTGTGACCCAGCAAGGTCAAGGTCAAGGTTTATTTACAAAGCACATTTAAAACAACAGCTCAAGTTGCCCCAAAGTGATGTACACGTTAAAGGGTACCTGTTATTGAACTCTTATGTTTTTTATTATTTATTATGTTGTTTTCTATATTAATTATTCTTATAACTACTATTATTCTCTCAATGTTATGTTTTATTAACTTATTAATATATTATATATTACTAAGATGTTATTTTTCCATATATTGTATCATAGGTTTCATGCTATTTTTAGATGGTGTAAATCTTTTCTCCAGTGTGGATGCCTCAAAGGTGGCGTTTTTCCTCAAATCCTCAGTGCCATGCCATGTTTTGTTGTTTCTTTGTTATCGTAAATAGTGCTGTGTGTGCGTGTTTGTGTACGTGCGCGTGTGTGTGCATACATGTGTGTGCGTGTGTTCTTCTCTTTTTCAATTTTTTTTGTGCAGCGTTTTGTGTTTGCCACTTGCCAGTGTATTAAAAGTGCAAAATAAATAACGTTTGCTATGATAATTTTCCTCTTTTCTGACTTACAAAAAATTACAATTTAAACAATGCCAAACCGGCAAATCATAAGGTTCCTGCCTTTGGGCGTGGGCTTGTACACAGTCTTTGAAAACGGTCTTTTGCTGTCTTTTTTAAGATTGGCTACGTTGTGATGTCACAGTGAGGTTGATATACATATGTGGTCAATCTTGGAAACGCTGTGTTGGCAAGCCTCCTCCTGTTTTGCTGAGATAGACTACTGCTGGTTGAGATTCTGTATATTCCTTCTCGTTTCATGCCGTCCCACCTGTTCATTGTCAATAAATTGAACATTGTATAATACATACTTCCGTGTTTATTTGTCCACGGCAAATTTGGATCATCCGCTGAACTCCAACGGAAAAAGGCGGTAGGATAAAATACTATTTTTATTTATTTTGGCATGTGCATAACACCGACATGAAATATACAATGACTTAAATGCTGCTAATATCAGCTTTTTATTAAGCTACGAACGTTGTTTCGATTCAAGAGTGGACAGGTATACCTTATGTTTAATGTTTATGGAGTTTATTTTTGACTGTAACTGAAAATAAGATGGTAGTGATATATATCTCTTCAATATTTAACAGTGTAAATTTTCAAAGGATAAATGCAGATACTTTTGGTGGGGGTGGGGCGTGGAGGGTTTTAATAGCAAAAAACGAATTACTGTCGTCCATCAACGCACCAAAAACAACATCAGTGACAAAAATACAATCCAGCAAAACTGTTTACTTTCTGTCGTAATCACATAAAAAAAAAAACAATATGTCGTATTGAAAACAACCGCTCGCTCTTTTTGATTTGCGTCAAAAGACACACACACTCGGCTCAGCCAGTGATGCGTTCATGGCCACAGTTGGACAACTCCAAAGCCACAGGTAAACTCTGTTAGGTCGTTACAATGTGACACGGTTCACACACAGTTACCGTATTTTCCGCACTATAAGGCGCACCGGATTATTAGCCGCACCTTCTATGAATTACATATTTCATAATTTTGTCCACCAATAAGCCGCCCCGGACTAAAAGCCGCGCCTACGCTGCGCTAAAGTGAATGTCAAAAAAACGCTGCGCTAAAGTGAATGTCAAAAAAACAGTCAGATAGTTCAGTCAAACTTTAATAATATATTGAAAACCAGCGTTCTAACAACTCTGTCCCAAAATGTACAAATGTGCAATCACAAACATAGTAAAATTCAAAATGGTGTAGAGCAATAGCAACATACCGGTAATGTTGCTCGAACGTTAATGTCACAACACACAACACACAAAATAAACATAGCGCTCACTTTCTGAAGTTATTCTTCATTCGTACCGGTAAATCCTTCGAATTCTTCGTCTTCGGTGTCCGAATTGAAAAGTTGCGCTAGCGTGGCTTCCAAAATGGCGGGCTCCGTCTCTTCGAAATCATCGGATTCAGTGTCGCTGTTGTTGTGCAGCAGTTCTGTGAATCCTGCCTTCCGGAAAGCTCGGACCACAGTTGTGACAGAAATATCTGCCCAGGCATTTACAATCCACTGGCAGATGTTGGCGTATCTTGTCCGGCGTTGTCTGCCCGTCTTAGTGAAGGTGTGTTCGCCTTCGGTCATCCATTTTTCCCACGCAGTTCGCAGTCGTGATTTGAATGCCCTGTTGACACCAATATCCAGCGGTTGGAGTTCTTTGGTTAATCCACCCGGAATGACGGCGAGTGTTGTATTTGTGTGCTTCACTTGTTTTTTGACACCATCTGTGATGTGGGCGCGCATAGAGTCATATATCAACATGGACGGAGCAGCGTGAAAAAAGCCACCCGGCCGCTTCGCGTAAACTTCCCTTAACCACTCGCTCATCTTTTCTTCATCCATCCATCCCTTCGAGTTAGCTTTTATGATGACGCCGGCTGGAAAGGTCTCTTTTGGCAAGGTCTTCCTTTTGAATATCACCATGAGTGGAAGTTAGCATGGCAAGCTAGAACCACAGTGAAGGATGACTTCTCATTCCCTGTGGAGCGAATATTCACCGTACGTGCTCCCGTTCCACAGTGCGGTTCAGTTGCTGTGAAATACGGTAGTAATCCGTGTGCGGATGGAGAGATTGCGTCTTTTTATGACCCGGATCGTTTAGTAGGAGCCATTTTGTGGTCTTTACAGATGTAAACAGGAAATGAAACGTACGGTGATATCCGCGCGTTTTTTCTTCTTCTTCCGGGGGCGGGTGAAGCGCTTCCTGTTCTATGGGGGCGGGTGAAGCGCTTCCTGTTCTATGGGGGCGGGTGCTTTCCTTGGCGGTTGCTTGCGTAGAAGAAGAAGCGCTTCCTGTTCTACCGGGAAAAAAGATGGCGGCTGTTTACCGAAGTTGCGAGACCGAAACTTTATGAAAATGAATCGTAATAAAGCGCACCGGGTTATTAGGCGCACTGTCAGCTTTTGAGAAAAATTGTGGTTTTTAGGTGCGCCTTATAGTGCGGAAAATACGGTAAATCAATGTCATTTATAGCCCGTTATTTGTGTGTGTTGTTGTTTTGCAAGTTAGCTTATAGCAACGGAGTTAAAAGAGTTAAATACTGCATGTTGGCTACTATTTTAGCAAAATAAACAAGCACTCTCTAATTACAATTGAGCTAATTCTAATGGAATATATTAAGAATGTAAATTTATCAATAGTAATCATAAAATGTTGTTACCAGATTACATAAATGCTAATTTAAAAAAACTCCGCAATGATATATATCACAGACAAAAGTTGTAGAGCAGGGGTGGGCAATTAATTTTTACCGGGGGCCGCCCGAGCACTGCTGGAGGGCCACATCGACAATATTTCAATACAATTTTGCTCAATATTATTTTTGATATATACCGTAACATAAATAATAATAATAATAATAATAATAATAATAATAATAATAATAAAACTTTAATTCAACCTAACTTAACTTTATACCAAAAGCACTGCTTTGGAAATCATTTGTACCCCTTTCAGAGATCACATTTTGTTCCCCTTAAACATCCTCATGTTGCACAATGAAATGTAAGCATAGGATGAAGTGTGCATTCCTGTAACTTTCTCTAGTAACAGCATTCCATGATTAATATCAATAAATTGTGTTGGTGACAGATGACAAGTTGGTTTTGGCCTGGTTTGTACGGCAGAAAATTACTAGTTTTTCGAGATAGAAGTTTTTTACTCATGTTTTTGGTGTGGTTATGGCCGAATATAAACAGTTTTGCTCAATAAAGTGATCGATATAATTCCTGTCCTCGAAGCATCTCGATAGACGTTACAATAATTGAACGGTGTTGATGAACACCGTTAGGGCCGCTTGTTGTCACTGTCACTTAGAGTTGCATTGCAAAATTACACAGAATTAATGTGTTGATTTTGTTTAGAATTCAGATGGGATTTGATTTGGTGCGCGGCATATATTTGCTGTGCGCAGAGGACGCTTGAGCAGTGGCAATTGCGCAGGCGCGCACCTTAGAGAGAACGTTGCTTGGCAGTCCATGTCTTGTTGAAAACACGCCATTTGTCATCAATTTTTCTCTTTTTAGCGTCTCGGGTGTAAACCGTGCATCACTTGTCGCTGTGCACCTTCACTCACAGGTTACACACGGACATACGTCCATAAATAACACTTTTCAAAATAAAAGCAGCACAGTTGTATTGCGTGCACGACATAGATGTTTTTTCAACTTTATTTTGTAATTCACTCACAATCCCGCACGAACATACGTCCACACGGAAGTAATACAAACAACGCTTTTCAAAACAAAAGCAGTACCGTTGTATTGCACACTCGACATAGATACTTTTTTAAATGTATTTTGTAATTTATGATTGGCCTCACGCGGGCCGGACAGGGACGCACAGAGGGCTGGATGTGACCCGCGGGCCGCAGAATGCCCAGGTCTGTTGTAGAGTGTATCCCATGCTTGTGCTACATCACACATTTCATTGTGCAAAATGTGAAAGCTTTAAAGTAAACTAAATGTGATTTTAGAAATGAGTACGTCTCACATTCTTCCACAGCAAGACCGCCACTCAGACATACAACATACAGCTCATCAAAAACAAGATTTTTTATTTTCATTGTCAGTGGGCCAAATCATTTATATTAGAAAATATTATAATATTATTATTAATAATATTATTCACACTTGTATGCTTTGGCCTGGACCAAACATTTAATAAACCTTAGTGCGGTTACATTGTATTGTATTTTTGTCAGCTAACCAAATAATGCTCAGTTTGTCTTATACATATACTGTAGTTGCGTCCTATTTGGACAACTTATGCAACGTGTAGAGTAAATTGTTTGACAAAACTCACACATTCAAAACAACATGACGACTTCTTGGTTAAATTTTAGGACTTGGTGGAATTTTTAGCAGCAGAGATGTATAACTTGTATAAAGACATCAAAACGGTCCCCAGAGACGTCCTGCAAGAAGACGCCATTTCTGATGACTTCACCAAACTGTAATGAGCAACACGACCCCTCTGTCGAAAAGAGCCTGGTATGTTTAACTCCCATGTGCCTCGACCACACCCTCAAAACAGTGTTTCCCAAACTTTAGTCAGCCATGGCAAATATGACAAAAACAGGTGGATTCACAGATCAATTATGTATCTTCTGGCATCTAGTGGAATAGCTTTCAATTGATAGTTTCAAGTAAATAAATAACCATTTTCAGGCCAATTAAGTGAAATTGGATAATTTTACGCAGCACACTTGATGATCTCTTGGCACTGCTCATTAACACCGTACACTGTAAAAAAGAAAATACTATTTTTATGGTTAATTTACTGCAAATGTTTACTGTAATTTTTCTATTTTTTTAAAATAGTTTATAAAACTGTAGAATTGAAGACATTATCTGCAAATAAACAATCCGCCTGTTATTTTAAGTAATATGCCAGTGATGACAAACTATGTATATTTCTATTTTTTTTACAGAAAAATACCAAATTAATTATACATAGCATTTTCTGTTTTCTTAAATTACTTTCAAATTCATGTAAAATTACAGTAATTATCTTTCATTAAATATGTAGCTTGTTATATAAAAGTCTATGTCCATACTAACAATCTAACACAGTGGTGTCAAACTCAAATACAGAGTGGGCCAAAATTTAAAACTGAACAAAGCCACGGGCCAAGGTTGAATAAATTAACCTTTTTAATAGGGACCCAAACAAGTTTTGCATTGAATATTGAACAAGCAAGGCTTATATAACTTTATAGTGACATGCAAAATCCAGTTTCAAATAATAATAATAATAATTAAAAGATATAAATGGCATATCAAATACAATTTAAATAAAAATTGAATGCCTCTTTTCTATTTGCAGCCTTCTGAGGTAAATATCAACATTAACTTTTTCCACGGGCTAATAAATTTGAAAATAAAATAACAATAAAACAACCATTAAGGACTTTAAACTGCTCAGTTTGCAACACACTGATCTAATCTGATGTGCTCAAGCCAGATACCTGCCATCTTTTCTTGGATGCTAGTTCATTAATGTCGGGGCTCAGGCTTTGAGCTGAGGCAACCTTCATTATCAAACAAAGGTGTTCATCAGTCATTATATCTCGTCCACCTGAACCACAGTCTTGGGGGCGTGCCTGAAATGCACTGCCTTTAACGTACTCTACGAGCTATCGTCACGTCCGCTGTTCATCCATTCTAACATCGTTCAGACCCAGTCACAAGATATGTGCGGCTTCTGTACGCACACGCGAGTGAATGCAACGCATACTTCATCAGCAGCGATACAGGTTACACTGAGGGTACCAGTTAAAAAAACTTTAACACTGTTAGAAATATACGCCACACTGTGAATCCACACCAAACAAGAATGACAAACACATTTCGGGAGAACATCCGCACCGTAACACAACATAAACACAACAGAACAAATACCCAGAATCCTTTGCAGTACTAACTCTTCCGGGACGCTATCACCAAACCTCCCCCCACCCCCAACACACACACAACTTTTAGCGTCCCGGAAGAGTTAGTTCTGCAAAGGGTTCTGGGTATTTCTTCTGTTGTGTTTATGTTGTGTTACGGTGCGGATGCTCTCCCGAAAAGTGTTTGTCATTCTTGTTTGGTGTGGGTTCACAGTGTGGCGCATATTTGTAACAGTGTTCAAGTTTTTTATACTGGCACCCTCAGTGTAACCTGTATGGCTGTTGATGAAGTATGTGTTGCATTCAATTGTGTGTGCGTGCAGAAGCCGCACATGTTATGTGACTGGGCCAGCACTCGTTGGACTGGCTGAAAAGCAGACCTGACGATTTTCAGGAGTGGCGCTGAAGTTTGGAAAAGTCCCGGGAGGGTTGGCAAGTATTAGAATTAGCGGTGAATGCGTTGTTACCGCGGCACCGCCGCAATATATAATCGGCAGGCCAGCTTTAGTATTAATTTGATATCGCCTCAAGGGCCAAGTGAAATTACGCGACGGGCCAAATTTGGCCCGCGGGCCAGAGTTTGACACCCGTGCTGTAGAATAAAGGTATTTTTCTGCAGAACTGTTTGCATCGTCACTTTATTAAAGGTGGTTGATCTTAACAATTCAGAAAAAATCTGTAAAATAATGGTATTTTTCTGTGGAACTGCCAGCATTGTCACTTCATTAAAGGTGTTTGACCGTAATAATTTGGAAAAACTGTAGAAAAAAAGGTATTTTTCTGCAGAACTGTTTGCATCGTCACTTTATTAAAGGTGGTTGATCTTAATAATTTAGTAAAAATCTGTAAAATTACGATATTTTACTGCAAAACGTTTCATGAAAATTTCTGTAAATATAATGTTTTTGATCATTATTTGGTTTACAATGTTTTACTTTAATTTTATGGTTTTCATTTGGCAGCCGTAGCTGCCAGTAGATGACCGTTTTTTTACAGAATTTTTTTTTACAGTGTAGTGCATACAGTAAATTAGTAACCCACAACTTTATACAGTAGTGCAGACCTCAATTTACAAACAGGAATCGTTCCACGACCAAGGTTGTACTCAAAACACTCGTATCTCAAATCATTGCCGCAAATAGAAATTAATGAATCGCCACAATTTCAATATCAACAACAACAACAACAACAACAACAACAAAAAACTAACTTTTAGGTAACAAATACTGTTTAAAAACCAATACAATCCAATGTACGACAAACAACTACAGTAGTTTTATGAAATAAAGTTTTGTACAGCATTTTGTTTTCTTAGAGCTGGTTGCATGTTTTTCTTGTGACATCTTAGACTTAGAATTAGACTTAGACTGGCAACGCTGTCTCTGTCTTATAACAATAGGAACAATGTTTTTTAATGTTGCACATTGACCTTTTTGAGGTAATCATTGTACAGCATTTGCCTTAGAGAGAAACCGCAGAGAAGTTGGTTTCACCTCCGTAGTTAAAGCGGACGTTCGCCCTCACTGTGTCCGAACTGCTCTTTCATGGTGCGGAAAGCTTACACGAGAAGCACAAGTCTGAAAACTGGGTATTTATTCTCTGGGAGAACAGACTTTCTGTGGCATCTCCTTTAAGCTGATTCTCTGTCGCCGACACCATCCAGAGATTCTCCATATTACCGTGGATGGATTTTGGATATTGTCCGCTGGATATTTGGATATTGCTGCTTTAAGAGGTGCTGACTGCATGGCTGCCTGGTGAGCTGACATACTGAGCCGCTGAGAAGCTGCATCGCCTTTGACTTGGTAAAAATGTATGCTAGATTATAAATCATGCCTCTCACTTGTATAGTAGAAGACTGCGGCCCTAAGCGGAGAGATTTGTTAACTTTGAAATTCAGTTGAGACCCGAAGACATGAAAAGACGCTTGTTTGCGGGTAACCTTTTTTCTTTTTTTTTTGTACCTCAGGAGTGAGGATTATGATTAATATCATCATATGTGCTGAAAGATATAAACATCTCATCAGAGTGCATCCCATCGAGAGCAGACATTGTACAATAAGGTATTGTTTTATTATGTTAGTAGTTTCTATTTCTTGTTTAGCACTTAGCAATACTGCTGCATGATGCTCGTGTTTCACTAAAGCTGGATCTGTTTAGCACTCTAAAACTTGTAAGTCATCCTCTGTATATTCAGCTTCAAAAATATAAGATTATGGATCATAATTTGTCCCAAAGTAGTTTCTCATGAAGTCTGCTATGATTAGTAGTAGTATTAGTGAACGTTCTGTCCCTTGTCTGTGAAATGAATGTGCCTCCGTATGCTTAAAATGACGAAAATAAGTTATTATTACATTGTATTATGAATGTGCTTGTTACTACATTACATCATATTATACTTACAGCATGTAAATACAACTTGATGGAGGTTTTTGGAGCGCTTAATAGGCGGAATAGATCAAATCTTTATTACTGTAATTACTGCATTTACGAGTAAGAATGCATAAAAGAATAATAATAGATGTGTTCTTGTCTCACATAAGGATTGTGATTGACATTATTAACATTCCAAAAAAAGTGCAATTCCCCTTTAAAACACTTTTCTTTTTAATTACAGTTTCACTTTTATACCGGTAATAATGTGAATATAAAAATTACCTTGAAAATTCCATTTGCCAGGAAGTTATTGTGCTGATGTGCAGACCAAAATATTTCCACCTTGGCTGAGTGCTTTTCTATTTATTCACAGTTCTGTGTCACACACGTATTTAGGCAGTGAATCAGCTGCACAGACCCAACAATACTCAGATAAATAGAAACTTTATACGGCATGCTTCAATACACACACACTCCCCCATCCAAGCTGGGACAAATGTAGCACAAGTCTCTGCATGACTCTCTATTCCCAGTGTATGACAAAAAACACATCCCTGCTGATGGCGGGAAGAAGATATAAAGGAAAAAAGGGAAAAGCGAGACAAACATTTGATAATGGTCTCTCACGTCATCTTTTGAAAAGGCCGCAAACTGTAGATGACAGCTGCTGACCTAGATCCTGAACCTAAGGGTGCCGCCCATGTATAGGATGTGACACTGGGAAACACAAGGTGTTCGAGTTAAGATGAGAACGCCAAATAAGGGGGAGACTAATGCCGCTCCACTCTGCGCTGCACTCCAAATCATGATTAGCTTTTTCCATCGTTTACAATAATACCTGGCTCGCACGCATCCTGCCTCTCTTCCTGGGCTTCGCCAGATGTTACTGTCTCTGTCTTCTAACTTCCAATAGTGAAGCAACTTCCTACCAGCATGACCTCACAGCTGCCCTTTCTGCCTGCAGATGAGGGGACACAGAGAGCAAGCGCAACTCGGCATGCTTTATGTCATTGTTATGCTCCAGCCAGCCAGCCAAGGAGGAACCAACTATTCCGTCTACCTTGTTCTGAGTGACTTGAAAGCAATTTTGAAGACCACCGCCAAAATTATGCTGAACATGATGGAAGAATCTTTAAGATATGATGGCCATACTATACATGTTCATTTAAATCCCTGATGATCCCGATGAATAAGCTATGAAATGTGAGTTAACAAACAGTAAACAGGATTATTCTGCACTGTGTCTAACTTAGGCAAGACTATGTTTCTTCACAATGCCAGACCAATCAAAAGTTTTAGATGTTGGACCACTAGCATATTTCAATAGAGGTAATTCTGATAACTATTTAGACGTACACTCATTGTCAAAAATTGTTGCTTTTAAAAAAACGATCACAAGCTGTTTTGATGTATAGACAACAAAATGGTTATCAACATTGAATACATAGCCAGTATACTGTACATAGTGACCTTGTCTGAAATAATTCGTAACAATGACTTGGGAATGGACCTAAAATCATCCAGTCATTTTATTTACCGCTTGTCCTCACAGTAACACCATGGATGGTCAAAAACAAAAAATATCAAGAATTTCATACTCAGTTTCACACCTTGGTGGGAATCAATCAACATTTAAGATTTTGTCTTTATAGGTCATCACAATGGATTTGGAAAAAGTAACAATAATATGTGTCTGGGGTGTGGACTTCATTAAATTCAATATATTGCACCAAATATTTGGCATTTATTTTGGAATTAGAGCCATTTTATGTAGAGTACCGTTACAAATTTTAGGGGCTCAAAGGTAAGGTAAAGGTAATAGTAATGACTGAAGGTTTGGAGTCCATGAACGCAACTACAGTAATTTCCTCCCCACACAAGCTATTCTATAAAAGAGGAGGCTTTTTACAAGTTTTCTGTCAAATGTGGCTTTCCTGTTCTTGTATGCCACCAGTGCCATCTTTAAAGTCTCTATGTATACTGTACATCAAGGGTGTCCAAGCATTCTGACTTGGGGGCCAAATTGGGCTAAAACAAACACACACACACATATATATATATATATATATATATATATATATATATATATACATACACACACATACATACATACATACATATATATATATATACACACACACACACATATATATACACATACATATATATATATATATATATATACCGTATATTACCAAATAAACGCCCTTGTGCAAATAACCGCCCATGTCCTAATAGCCGCCCGGGGTCTGACCCCATTTTGTGAAATAAACGCCTCTTCCTAATAAACGCCTATGTCCAAATAGCCGCCCATGGGCTGTTATTTGCATAATTTAGATTAAAATCATATTGACTTCATTAAACTCAATTTATAAGCTAAAAGGAAAAGCAAAGGTGCAATAATTCTGGTCATTACGGTAACAGCAGACGTTACGTGGGGATTCTGGGTAATCAACATATTGCAATGGGTGACCGCATATAGCGTAACACACACTCAATGACAACAACAAACCCACGAGGAAAAGTTTCAACATGGCAAGCAACAGCAGCAGTGAGTTGAATGAACAGGATACCGCTGCACCACAACTGATGGACGGGAATACTTTAAGGGGGAAGAAGAACAGAAAGTTTGACTTAAAGTTCAAGCTAGCGGTTGTGAAGTATGCGGAGCAGAATTCTGGTTTGGCAGCGGCCAGGCAGTTTAACGTTGACCCAAAACGTGTACGAGAATGGAAACAAAAAAAGGGAGAACTACAATCTCAGTCGGCAATCGATGGAAAACGGGCTCGCTTATCTGGTGGAGGTAGGAAGAAAGTGAGCGACGAGCTTGATGCTAATTTGTGTCAGTGGATACATCACGTTCGTGGACTGAACCACCGTGTGTCCCGCAAAATGATCCGCATTAAGGCAAAGGACAGTGACAGTATTATTGTTCTGTTTTGATGGTGGGTTTTATACTTGAGTACTTGGTACCATAATTTTATTTTTCCCGGTAGGCTGCTTTATTTAAAAAGTTTATTTATTTTTAGTATTTGTATTCTATTTGACAATTGTTGCACTACTGTCATGTTGAGGCCTTGTTGATCTCTTGTCTTTTGATAGTCTTGTTTTTTTGTTTGTATGTTTACATTAGCTTTTACATTTAAAGTTTTTAGTACGAAAAAAAATACTGGACACTAACCATTGTAACCAAATAATGGCCTGGTGCAGGCTGGTGCAAAAATAAATAAAAGCCTTGTGCAAATAACCGCCCATGTCCTAATAGCCGCCCGGGGTCTGACCCCATTTTGTGAAATAAACGCCCGGGCTACTATTTGGTAATATACGGTATATATATATATATATATATATATATATATATATATATATATATATATATATATATATATATATATATATTATATATTAACCCCTTTACTACTCTTACCCCAGGTGGCCCTTGGCAAAGGCCTAGTACTTGACTGCCCCCTAGCCAGGGATACGGTGAAGACCTCAACGGCGGAGCAGGCGGAAGACGGTAGATGTATAAACCACTACAACGGCTGCGATGGCAGAAGAAGGCACCCCCACATCCATGTGGGCCCAGTTATGGGGAAATAACAACCCAAGACCTCAACGGTGGAACAGGTGGAGGATGACTGCTAACCATATGGAGCGTCACAACGGTTGGGATGGCGGATGAAGGCTGCAGCAGAAAAGGGTCCCCAGTCGTCTTGGACTCCATGCCACTGGACCCTGACTTGGATCTGTCAAGGATCGTGTGGTGACTGTGCACCAGTCTGCCCACGTTAAACAAAGTCACGCGGGATGATGATATATATATATATATATATATATATATATATATATATATATATATATATATATATATATATATATATATATATATATATATATATATATATATATATATATATATATATATATATATATATATATGTATATATATATATATATATATATACATATATATATATATATATATATATATATATATATATATATATATATATATATATATATATATATTAGAGATGCGCGGTTTGCGGACACAACCGCGGAGTCCGCGGATAAACCGCGGGTCGGGCGGGTAAAAATAGATTTTAAATAGATGCGGGCGGTTGGCGGTTGAACCAATTCGGAAATATATATACATAGTTAAATGTTGTTACCCACATACGAAAAACGAGCAGCACTCTTTGAAACAGTCAATTATTCATCAGGCACCGCGTCACAGCAACAAGTGCCGCAAGTGAGCGCTCCTTCAGCGCAGCAGGGTGCATTTTAGAGGCCAGGCGCTCTCGCATGAATCCTGGCACTGTAGATGCCATTTTATTCCTGCATAGTGCTAACAAAAAAAAAAGTAAGTAGACATACGGTTGGATATGTTAAACGAATTAGTCTACGTTACCTATAGGCTATACCAAATAAGCCCATGTCTAACCTATATTGAGTTCGGTCAGCTAAATAATTTTGATGGTTACGTGTTGTTTGGGCGCACTACAATGCAAAGGAATTAAGGCAATTGCGTTGTTTATTGTGTTTTTTTTCTATTCGAGATATACTACTATGTGTGAATAATTATTTGGCCTCGCTTTCAAGTGAAGCGCATCTCCGATTGGCGACAATGTAAGGCTATTTGGCCTGCATTGTTTGTCGCGACCGTCTATTTTCATTATAATTCAAGTTTGATGATAAAGTGCAGTCTGATGGGTTTGATTTCCCCCCTTCAGCTATTTGTCTTGGCCAATATGTTGCAAGTAATTTGTTATTATTATTTATTTAATTTATTTTTGTTTAAATAGAGATGACATACATATGTTATTGTATAATTTAAGTTTGTGCGCGTGATTGACAGCCTAAGGCTTATGAGGCACATTTTTTATTTATTTTTTTATTTCAACTTAAAAACGTATGAGCCTATGCCTACAAAATAGGCTATGTGTTTATCTTTGTTTTCCTGCCTGTCGTGACAATGGAGATTGTCTGATATTTTGTCATGGCTGCAGATCAATCAATAAAAGTTAATCTTTGTCGCAAAATTGTTCACTGCTTCACTGTGCACCCTGCCCTCGTCCCTATTTGAGCATTATAACGTTAACAAGTTAATATTCATTGAAATAAATTCAAAACATTTTTTTTACCTAATGAAAATATAGGCCTAGTCTTTCTAAAACATTTTTTTAACTTCTTAAAAGCCTCGTTCTGCTTGCTGGAACTGTGCACACAAAGTGTGAGGAACGCACTCCTGATCTGAGGGCATTGGCAACAATAGTCAACACTTTCTTAATGGAAATGACAATAATATTATAATAATGATAAATAATATTATCACGCATTAATATATCTTAGCCACTAATGCGTGGCCAAGATATATTAATGCGTGGCACGCATTGAATGTCTCTGCTTGATTGGATCAGTCTCCTTTCTTTAACAGGCAAAAGCTTTCTAACCTCACTAATGCCTTGCATCGTCTATATTAGATTTATAACAACTGGCGGATGGCGGGCGGGTGTGGTTTTGATAAAATGCTGGTTCGGGTGTATGGCGGATGGTTGACGACTTTTGTGATGCGGTTGCGGATGAAATAATTGCCTATCCGCGCATCTCTAATATATATATATATATATATATATATATATATATATATATATATATATATATATATATATATATCTCTATCTCATCATCATCATCGGCGGTCACTAAAAGGGAGTATGACGGTCCTTCTGGTAGGGAGGTATCCCTTTATGGAGGATGCCTGTGCATGACTTTGTATGTATTACATGTGTGTGTGTGTATATATATATATATATATATATATATATATATATATATATATATATATATATATATATATATATATATATATATATATATATATATATATATATATTATATATATATATATATATATATATATATATATATATATATATATATATTTATATATATATATATATATATATATATATATACATATATATCCTCTCTGAGCTGCCACCTTACCGTGGTAGAGGAGTTTGCGTGTCCCAATGATCCTAGGAGCTATGTTGTCCGGGTCTCCCAAGACAAACTGGTCCTAGGTGAGGGATCAGACAAAGAGCAGCTCGAAGACCTCCATGACGCGCCAAACGGCAGCTCAGAGTACCCACCCTTTTTGGATTCGCTCGAGGGAGTACTTGAGAGTGCTCCCCCGGGTGATTCCCTCGTTCTACTGGGGGGCTTCAATGCCCATGTAGACAGCGACAGTGAAACCTGGAGAGGCATGATTGGGAAGAATGGCTGCCCGGATCTGAACCCGAGTGATGTTTTGTTATTGGACTTTTGTGCCCGTCACAGATTGTCCATAATGAACACCATGTTCGAACATAAGGGTATCCATATGTGCACTTGGCACCAGGACACCCTAGGCCGCAGTTCCATGATCGACTTTGTAGTTGTGTCATCGGATTTGCGGCCTCATGTTTTGGACACTCGGGTAAAGAGAGGGGCGGAGCTTTCAACCGATCACCACCTGGTGGTTAGTTGGCTGCGATGGTGGGGGAGGATGCCGGACAGACCTGGCAGGCCCAAACGCATTGTGAGGGTTTGCTGGGAACGTCTGGCAGAGTCTCCTGTCAGAGAGAGTTTCAATTCCCACCTCCGGAAGAACTTTGAACATGTCACGAGGGAGGTGCTGGACATTGAGTCCGAATGGACCATGTTCCGCGCCTCTATTGTCGAGGCAGCTGATTGGAGCTGTGGCCGCAAGGTAGTTGGTGCCTGTCGTGGCGGTAATCCTAGAACCCGTTGGTGGACACCGGCGGTGAGGGATGCCGTCAAGCTGCAGAAGGAGTCCTATCGGGTTCTTTTGGCTCATAGGACTCCTGAGGCAGGTACCGACAGGCCAAGCGGTGTGCGGCTTCAGCGGTTGCGGAGGCAAAAACTCGGACATGGGAGGAGTTCGGGGAAGCCATGGAAAACGACTTACGGACGGCTTCGAAGCGATTCTGGACCACCATCCACCGCCTCAGGAAGGGGAAGCAGTGCACTATCAACACTGTGTATGGTGAGGATGGTGTTCTGCTGACCTCGACTGCGGCTGTTGTGGATTGGTGGAGGGAATACTTCGAAGACCTCCTCAATCCCACCAACACGTCTTCCTATGAGGAAGCAGTGCCTGGGGAATCTGTGGTGGGCTCTTCTATTTCTGGGGCTGAGGTTGCTGAGGTAGTTAAAAAGCTCCTCGGTGGCAAGGCCCCGGGGGTGGATGAGATCCGCCCGGAGTTCCTTAAAACTCTGGATGCTGTGGGGCTGTCTTGGTTGACAAGACTCTGCAGCATCGCGTGGACATCGGGGGCGGTACCTCTGGATTGGCAGACCGGGGTGGTGGTTCCTCTCTTTAAGAAGGGGAACCGAAGGGTGTGTTCTAACTATCGTGGGATCACACTCCTCAGCCTTCCCGGTAAGGTCTATTCAGGTGTACTGGAGAGGAGGCTACGCCGGATAGTCGAACCTCGGATTCAGGAGGAACAGTGTGGTTTTCGTCCTGGTCGTGGAACTGTGGACCAGCTCTATACTCTCGGCAGGGTCCTTGAGGGTGCATGGGAGTTTGCCCAACCAGTCTACATGTGCTTTGTGGACTTGGAGAAGGCATTCGACCGTGTCGCTCGGGAAGTCCTGTGGGGAGTGCTCAGAGAGTATGGGGTATCGGACTGTCTGATTTTGGCGGTCCGCTCCCTGTATGATCAGTGTCAGAGCTTGGTCCGCATTGCCGGCAGTAAGTCGGACACGTTTCCAGTGAGGGTTGGACTCCGCGAAGGCTGCCCTTTGTCACCGATTCTGTTCATAACTTTTATGGACAGAATTTCTAGGCGCAGTCAAGGCGTTGAGGGGATCCAGTTTGGTGGCTGCAGGATTAGGTCTTTGCTTTTTGCAGATGATGTGGTCCTGATGGCTTCATCTGGCCAGGATCTTCAGCTCTCGCTGGATTGGTTCGCAGCCGATTGTGAAGCGACTGAGATGAGAATCAGCACCTCCAAGTCTGTGTATATATATATATATATATATATACATATACAAACATATATATATATATATGTACATATACATACATATGTATACATACATATATATACATGTATATATATATATACATATACAAACATATATATATACGTACATATACATACATATGTATACATACATATATATACATGTATATATATATACATACATATAAATATATACATACATATATATATATATACATATATACATATACACATATATATATATATACACATATATATATATATATATATATATATATATATATATATATATATATATATATATATATATATATATATATACATATACATATATACATACACATATATATATCCATCCATTTTCTACCGCTTATTCCCTTTGGGGTCGTGGGGGGCGCTGGAGCCTATCTCAGCTACAATCGGGCGGAAGGCGGCGTACACCCTGGACAAGTCGCCACCTCATCGCAGGGCCAACACAGATAGACAGACAACATTCACACTCACATCCACACACTAGGGCCAATTTAGTGTTGCCAATCAACCTATCAACTGCAAACTTCACACAGAAAGATCCCGAGGATTGAACCCAAGACTACTCAGGACCTTCGTATTGTGAGGCAGATGCACTAACCCCTCTACCACCATGCTGCCCTACACACATATATATATATATATATATATATATATATACATACATACATATATATACACATATATATATACATATGTGTGTATGTATATATATATATATATATATGTATATACATACATACATACATACATATATATATTATACGTAGATCAGAATCAGAATCAGAATCAGAATCAGCTTTATTGTCATTACGCAAGGTAACGAGATTGAGGCCATTCCATACAGTGCGATGTGTGCATGCTAGAAAAACAATGTGCAAATATATAAAAATTTAAAAAATGTAGAAGTGCAATGAATATGGTGTGAAATGAATATATACATGAAAAAACAAAACAAAAACAGGGTGGTTGGTGGAATCTGTTATTGCACCGAAGAGAAGGCAGTTATGAGGGACAATGGGGCAGTCCGTTCAGGATGGTTATGGCCCTGGGGAAGAAGCTGTTCTTTAGCCTGTTTGTTTTGGTTTTAATTCACCTGTAGCGCTTCCCAGAGGGCAGCAGGTGGAACAGGTCAGAGCCAGGGTGGGTGCTGTCTTTGATGATGGCACTGGCTCTGTTGAGGCAGCGGGAGGTGTAGATGTCCGTCAGAGAGGGGAGAGGGCGGCCGATGATCTTCTGAGCCGTCTTGACCACTCTTTGCAGCCTCTCCCTGTCTGCTGCAGTGCAGCTGCCGTACCGTACCGTAATACAGTAGGTCAGCAGGCTCTCGATGGACGAGCGGTAGAAGGTCAGCAGCAGGTCAGGCTTCAGGTTGTACTTCCCGAGGACTCTAAGGAAGTGTAGCCGCTGCTGAGCCTTCTTGATGATTGATGTGGTGTTGACTGTCCAGGAGAAGTCATTAGAGATGTGGACTCCAAGGTACCTGAAGGTGTGGACCCTCTCTACACGCTCGCCGTTGATGTAGAGGGGGGCAGGGTCGGTGCTGCTCCTCCTGAAGTCGACGATGATCTCTCTGGTCTTGCTGGTGTTGAGAGCGAGGTTGTTCTCCGAAGACCAGGCCGTCAGCTTCAGGACTTCCTCTCTGTAGGCAGCCTCGTCACCCCTGGAGATGAGCCCGACCACTGTGGTATCGTCGGCAAACTTGACGGTAAGGTTGTCACTGTGGGCCGGACTGCAGTCATGGGTGTAAAGGCAGTAGAGGAGGGGGCTCAGCACACAGCCCTGTGGGGAGCCGATGCTCAGCGTGCGGGAGGATGAGAGGTGCGGGCCAAGTCTCACATTCTGGGGTCGGTCCGTTAGGAAGTCCCTTATCCAGGCGTTTGTGAGAGGGGGGAGGCCAAGAGTGTCCAGTTTATTGCAGAGTCTGTCCGGGATTATTGTATTGAAGGCAGAGCTATAGTCCACAGAGAGCATCTGGACGTAGCTCTGCTGCTGCTCCAGGTGGTTCAGAGCAGAGTGGAGAGCAACAGCGATGGCGTCCTCTGTGGACCTGTTCACCCGGTATGCGAACTGGTGGGGGTCGAAGTCTGGAGGGATATGGTCCTTGATGTGCTGGAGAACAAGTCGCTCGAAGCACTTCATGATTACCGGAGTGAGGGCCACTGGTCGGTAATCATTCAGGCTGGTGATGGGAGACTTCTTCGGCACCGGGATTATTGTAGATGACTTCAGGCAGGATGGGATGACTGCCTGAGCCAGGGAGAGGTTGAAGATCCTGGTGAGGGGGGGAGCGAGCTGGTGGGCGCACGTCCTGAGCACCTTTCCAGGTACTCCGTCTGGTCCGGTAGCCTTCCTGGGGTTCACAGCCAGGAGCACTCGTCTGACACTGTGCTCCTGTACAGTGAGTGGAGTGGCGCCGGAGCCCGGTGGGGGCGGGGGCAGGGCTGGAGCAGATGAGTGTCGCTGGGGGGTTTCGAAACGGGCAAAGAAACAGTTAAGCTCCTCTGCCAGTGTCGCACTCTGATCCGCAGTTGTCATATTGCATCCTCTGAAGTTCGTGATGTCATGAATGCCCCGCCACACCTCCCGTGAGTTTTTGCTGGACAGATGGGACTCTATGCACCTCCTGTGGTCCGCCTTTGCTTTTTTAATCCCTCTCTTCAGGTCGGCTCTAGCAACACTGTACAGTGCCCTGTCCCCTGACCTGAAGGCTGCGTCGCGGGCCCTGAGGAGTGTGCGGACCTGGCTGGTCATCCAGGGTTTCTTGTTGGGTAAACCCGGATGGTTTTTTCCACAGTCACATTCCCGATGCAGAACTTTATGTAGTCCAGCACCGTTCCTGTGGCTGTCTCCAGCTCCTGTTGTTGGAAGAGGTCCCAGTCTGTGTGTTGGAAGCAGTCCTGAAGTTTGGGGAGTGCATCGTCAGGCCAGGTCATAACAGTCTTTGTGATAGGCCTGGCCTGGCGTCTGATGGGGGTGTAGGTAGGAGAGAGCAGGAGGGAAAGATGGTCTGACTGTCCAAGCTGGGGGAGGGGTGTAGCTCTGTACGCGTGCTTTATGTTGGTATACACGTGGTCCAGGGTGTTCTTGCCCCTTGTAGAACACTTCACGTGCTGGTAGAACTTAGGGAGTACAGTCTTCAGATTGGCCTTATTAAAATCCCCTGCTATGATATGAACACCGTCGGGGTGGGCCCGCTGCTGTTCGTTGACGGTGTTCAGCAGAAGAGAGAGCGCTGTGTTTACTTTGGCGTCCGGTGGAATATACACAGCCGTGATGATAACAACAGACAGCTCTCTCGGGAGAAAAAAAGGCCGACATCTAACAGACATGTACTCCACGTCCGGGCAACAGTGCTGTTCAGTGATTGTCCCGTTGTTGCACCAGTTCTCATGCACGTAGATACAGAGCCCCCCTCCTCTGCTCTTACCGGAGTCCTTAGTTCTGTCCCGGCGGAGCAGAGTGCGTCCGGCTAGCTGCATGCTAGCATCGGGTATTTCCGGGTGAAGCCAGGTTTCGGTGATAATCATAGCACAACAGTCCCGAACATAGCGGTTTCCAGCAAGTTGTAACTCCAGGTCGTCCATCTTCTGTACAAGGGATCTGGCATTAGAGAGGAACAGGCTCGGTAGAGGTGGCTTGTGGGGTTGTTTCCTAAGCCTGAGCAAGACGCCGGACCTGCGGCCACGCTTCTGCTTCCTCTCCCTCCTCCGTCTGCGTCGTCTCCCAGACCCGACAACAAACCACGGAGAGCCCTGTGCTCTCGCTATGTCATCTGGGATGTTGTGCTCGTGGTGAAAGTCGCTCGAAACAGATATCTGGTGCGAGTTACCGATATCCAAGAGTGACTGGCGGGTGTACCGGGTGTTTGCAGTACAGGTGGTGCACAAAAGGAAAAAAAACATGAAGAAAAGAAGGAAGAAAGAGCACTGAAATGGAGAGCCGTAAGCCGCTGCGTCTGTGCGCGCCGCCATCTTGGGAAAAATAAAAAAAAAATCAAATACATAAATAAATTAAAAAAATACATACATATATATAAACATACATATATATATATATCTATACACATACATATACATGTATATATAGACAAACATATATACATATGTATATATGTATATATACATACACATACATATACATGTATATATAGATATGTATATATGTATATATACATACATATATATATGTATATATACATACATATATATACATATACATATAT
>NC_084555.2:41860000-42015000 GCF_033978685.3 Nerophis lumbriciformis
CTCGTTTGCCTTTTTCCTTGTGCCTCATTTCCTGATCCCAGTGTTGTCTTTCGTTCTCCCCCACAGTACCCGTGTCCCAGCCTCGCTGTATACCTCCGCTGCCATATTTCCCTCCTGGACTCTGCTTGCTCTCCCCGATCCTTGACCCAGTTTTGGACTTCCGGATTTCACCCTCCTGCCCCGACCCCACTTGGACCTTGGACCCCCTCTTGGATCATTCCCTTTGGACTTGGACACTTTTCATTCAACACGCACCTCAACAAACCTTATGGTATTCATATGGTGAAGTTTACACACATAGTTTCTCATGCAAACACATAGTAGCATACACACCCCATTCACTCATCAAGCACGCAATAAACCTGTTGAGCTTGATATTCTGTTGTCGTGCCATCTCCTTCCTCAGTACGACATAACAGTACGTTCCGACCACAATGGAACCAGACGGCACTCCTAAATCTTCGACCGGACCTCTGGCTAGGACTTCCCCCAGTGCAGACTTGTCCTCACTCCAGTCTGCCATCCAATAACACCAAATCCGTTTTTCCACCCTGGAGGACAAATTGGACGTTGCTTTCGCCAGCCTGTTGTCCAAAATCGACAACCTCAGCACTGGTCAGGTGACACCCCCCACACCTGTCATTAGCCCACCCAATACGGCTTCTTGGTTCAATGTGAGTTCATTTTTCTACACCAACCTTCCCGTTATGCTAATGACGGTGCTAAGATTGCCTTTGTATTTCCCCTACTATCGGGACCAGCGCTGAAGTGGGCGGAGACAGCGCTTCCAGACTACATTCCATGCGACAGGGCCCCCGATCGGTGACTACTTATACCTTGGAGTTTAGAACCCTGGCGGCAGAGAGTGGATGGGACGACAAGGCACTTCAAAGCGCTTATCGTAGAGGACTTAATTACTCTATTAAGGACGGCTTGTTGCGAGACAGACCTGCTAACTGTCAAGACCTCATTGAGTTAGCCCTTTTATTCGACCAAAGACTTATGGAACGTGAGGCGGAGAGGGAGAGCAGTTTTGGCAACACAGCTTCTGCTAGAGTCTCTAGGTCTACTAACCGTTCCTTCACCCGAAGTCCTGTCACCATAAGACCGGTTCTTACCACACCTCAAGAACCCATGCAGATTGGCAAGTCCCAACTATCCTTTGAGGAACGAGAACGGAGGTTCCAACTCCGACTCTGTCTATACTGTGGTCGGGCAGATCATCTGATACGCGACTGCACTCTTCGGCCAAAAGATCGGGTTCACCAGTCAAGGGGATCCTGGTGAGCCAAACTACTATTCCCACGACTCCTCCAGGAGGAACCCCAGTATTTTGTTCCCCACAAGCTTGACCTGGGAAGCTAGGACATTATTCATGGACGCATACCTGGACTCCGGAGCCGATGAAAGTTTCATGGACTTAAGGTACGCCCAAGAAAAGTTTATTCCATTAGTACCTTTAGAAATGTTTGTCTCTGCCCAGGCTCTAGATGGTCACCCTTTGGGCCCTATCAAATACCGCACTAGACCATTGTCCCTTACTCTTTCTGGCATCCGCACAGAGACCATCGGCTTCTGGGTTTTGGACGCTCCAGTAGCCCCCCTTGTCCTAGGCCGATCTTGGCTCGTTCAACATGATCCCCACATTTCCTGGTCTACTGGCAAGATTCTGGCTTGGAGTAATCACTGCCATGCTCATTGTCTCAAATCTGCAGTAGTTCATTCCGAAAGCCCTAGACCAGCGTCACCACCGGTGGACCTTTCCCGAGTGCCCAAAGTTTACCACGATTTAGCCACCGTATTCAGTAAGGAACAAGCCTTGTCTTTTCCACCTCACAGACCTTACGACTGCAGTATCGACCTTATCCCTAATGCAGCCCTCCCTAGCAGTCGATTGTATAACTTGTCCCTCCCTGAAAAACAAGTTATGAAGGATTACATCTCTGAGTCCCTTGCCATCTAAATCACCTGTCGCCGCTGGATTTTTCTTTGTAAGCAAGAAGGATGGGTCACTTCGTCCCTGCATCGACTACCGTCAACTGAACGGTATCACCATTAAGAACAAGTATCCTCTACCCCTGCCTAATTCATCCTTTGAACCTCTCACCCCTGCCACCATCTTCTCCAAGTTAGATCTTCGCAATGCGTATCATCTGGTCCGCATCAGGGAGGGAGACGAGTGGAAGACAGCATTTAATACTCACCTGGGTCATTTTGAATATAAAGTTATGCCTTTTGGACTGACCAATGCTCCCGCTGTTTTTCAGGCCATTGTCAATGACATTCTTAGAGATATGATTGATTGATTTGTGGTGGTCTACCTGGATGACATACTAATTTTTTCAAAAAACCCTCAGGAACACCAGCACCACGTCCGTCTCGTCCTTCAACGATTACTGGAGAACCGCCTATTTGTCAAGGCTGAAAAATGTGAGTTTCATTCCTCGTCAGTTGATTTTCTCGGTTTTGTCATTGAAAAGGGACACATCAAGGCTGACCCCAAAAAAGTGACGGCGGTGGTGGAATGGCCTAAACCCTCTACTCGTACCGAATTACGTCGTTTTCTGGGATTCGCTGGATTTTACAGACAATTTATCAAGGATGCACTTACATCAACCAACAGACCTTTTCAGTGGAACCGTGAAGCGGGTATGGCATTTTGGTGCCTGAAGAGGAGCTTCGTCTCTGCACCCATCCTTGTGTATCCGGATCAAGACTGCCCCTTCATTGTTGAGGTTGATGCATCTGATTCAGGAGTTGGGGCAGTCCTTTCGCAAGGCTCCAAACAGGACAGCAAGATCCACCCTTGTGCATTTTTTTTCTAGACATTTATCCCCTAATGAGCGTAATTATGATGCTGGTAACCGGGAGTTACTTGCTGTCTACGAGGCATTAAAGGAGTGGAGACATTGGTTGGAAGGTGCTAAACATCAATTTTAGGTTCTCACTGATCACCGTAATCTGCTTCATGTCCGATCAGCCAAGAGACTCAATGATCGGCAGGCCAGTTGGTCTCAGTTTTTTGGTCGCTTCAATTATGTTCTCTCTTTCAGACCAGGATCCTGTAATACCAAAGCTGATGCACTATCTCGCCAGTTCTTGGAAGAAACCACCGATAAGACCCCAGAAGAAACCATCCTTCCACCCTCCAGGATTATCGGCATGGTCATTTGGAAAGTGGAGGGTCTTGTCCAAGACTCCTTGAAAGAGAGACCGGGACCTGGTGGCGGACCTCCCAACAGATTATTTGTTCATCGGGAGCTTCGTCCACAAGTTTTGGAGTGGGGGCATTCCAGTGTCTTCTCTTGTTATCCGGGATTTCAACGCACTCTTTCCTTCATCCGCCGGCGGTTTTGGTGGCCATCCATGGCTAAGGATACCCGTGAGTTTATCGCCGCATGCAGTACTTGTGCACGAAATAAACCATCCCATAGACCGCCGGCAGGACTGCTGTGTCCTCTTCCCGTCCCCAGTTGCCCATATCACATATCTATGGATTTCATTACTGGTTTTTCCCCCATCCCAAGGTAATACCTCCATACTCACCTTCATTGACCGATTTTCTAAAGCCGCACATTTTGTTCCCCTTCCTAAACTCCCATCTTCCTCTGAAACTGCTGACCTTCTTACCACTCATATTGTTAAACAACATCGCATCCTGGTGGACATTGTCTCGGACCGTGGTCCCCAGTTCACATCCAGAGTGTGGCAGGCCTTCTGCAGGGGAATTGGGGCCACGGTCAGTCTCACTTCTGGTTATCATCCGCAGAGTAACGGTCAGGCTGAAAGAGCTAACCAGAGTGTGGAGACCATGTTGCGCTGCATTTCCGCCCGACAACCATCCTCCTGGAGCAAGTTTCTATCATGGGTCGAATTTGCTTATAAATCCATGAAGAGTTCAGCTAAGGGATTATCATCATTTGAGTGCTCCCTTGGTTACCAACCCCCCAACAGGAGATGGAAGCATCTGTGTCTTCATCTCGCAAGCATATCAAGAAGTGCCATCAGGTATGGAAGGCAGCCCGTGATTCCCTACTGAGATCTTCGGAAAGAATGTGCAATAGTGCCAACCGGCGACGCATTCCGGCCCCCGTTTACTCTCCTGGCCAACAAGTACTGCTACGTTCCAAAGACCTTCACCTTTAGGTACCATCCCGTAAACTCGCACCCCTTTTTGTAGGACCCTTTACTATTGAGACTATCATCAACCCTGTTGCAATCAGGTTAGCTTTACCTCCTTCAGTTAAAAGACACCCTGTAGTCCATGTTTCGCGGATTTCGCCCTCCTGCCCTGACCCCACTTGGACCTTGGAACCCTCTTGGATCATTCCCCTTGGACTTGGACGCTTTTCATTCAACACACACCTCAACAAACCTTACGGTATTTATATGGTGAAATTCACACACATAGTTTCTCATGCAAACACATAGTAGCATACACACTCCATTCACTCATCAAGCACACAATAAACCTGTTGAGCTTGATATCCTGTTGTTGTGCCGTCTCCTTACCCAGTACGACATAACATGGACAGGCCAAATATAATACTAAATCCATCACCTGTTTCATTTCATCAGTTTTGCAAGGTACCTTTTTGTCAAGTTTGCATCTGTGTATTTACAATTTTGGAATCACTTGATTGAATTGTAAAGCTGCATTTTCTTGAATACAACCAATTTTCCTAAAAGTAATACAATTCTACAGAGCTGTTTGTTAATCTGATAGAGGAATAGAATTACTCCTGAAATTGGCACACTTTGTTACTAAAAGAATACTGATTGTCAATTGATAATTTGTTTGAATAGAGAATTGATTTGGAATTAGATTTGTGTTGAATCAAGACTCTATACTGACTTTGAATTGTCACTCCAAAAATTGGATTCAAATTATGAGTTCTATAAGTCTAAGGATTTGAGCGAGATTGGTTGAAAAACACGGCTACCATCAAGTAATACATCTTTGCAGGTGAGCATATGACAACGAACTGCCCATAAGTTATTGACCATTTGCAAATGATTATCTAATTATATGATCAACATTGCGGATCTCAATATTGCATGTATCTATAATCCTTCCAATCATGTGAAAAAGTTAAGCACCATGGGGTGTCCTAACTTTTTGATTGAAAAGGAAAAATCAGTGACTTTAACTGTACTGTATTTCAGTCCAAACAATCCATCTTAATCTTCTTCTCTTTCATATCTGATTACAAAGGAGGACATAACACCATTGGCGGGGTTTAGTTTCACTCGTCATATGGAAAGCTATTAAACCTCATCACGTTTACGGAAATTACAAATCACAATGATTGCCAAGAATTTACACTGACCAGGAACCAACACTGAAAATTTTCCAGCGTGTTGCCCAAGCATGACTTGGCATTCACAGTCACAGTAAACACTGTATCTTTGAACTCGATTTGGTATTACAGCATGCGGATGTCACTCATAAAGACATGACAGGCAACATGAATGGTAGGCTCCAGGCTTATGTCCTGAACCCAGATTTGTCTGGAACGGAGGTGGTCTTGGAGCTCGAACAGAACAAAGTCAAGTGCTGTGAAAAGAGGCCAGGTCTGAGAATTGGAAAATGAGTTCAAAAAGGCTACACACACAAAAGGCTACACACATATTGAAGCTTCTACTGATGCAATACACAAACTATTTGAAATAAGTTACAATGTTGCACACTGCCAGGGTAAATAGTACAGTAGGTGTGCTTTGAAGTATGGTTGAATCTACACAACGGGTGGGTGAGGGTTGTCAAGATATTTGGTTAGGTGGTTAAGATGGTGCCAGTACACTGGCACCTCACCATCTCACCACTGGATGACTTGGAAAGCACTAATTGTCATGATATTAGCGTGTTTACCAGGAAACAAGAGTCTTAGGAGATGAACGGGAAAATTCTGGATTTATCTGACGATCCTGTTGAGTCCAAACATTTGCGCAAAGACACATTCAGTCACACACACGGTGACCCAGATCCTGGGGAATTGTTTACATCTCAAATAATCTCTGTAGGCCGCCCTGCTTGACTAGCTCAGTGTTTACGTGAGCACCCGCACAATATTGTATGGGCCAAAGCGGATTAATTTGCTCACAGCCCTGTCTTGTGGTTTGTACTGTCTCTACCAATAAATTTCCACATGAAACAAAACATTTGTCAGTTGCAGCCATTGCATTTTAGAGGGACAAACCACTTTTTCCTACGGTAAAATGCCATGAAAAAGAACTATGGTTTTGATATTACTGTAAAATGTATTCTCAGTCCTTGAAGCTGAGCAAAATCCTTTTCTTGGCAACACACTTTTTTATTTCCATTTGTTTGAAAGTAACCTTGTCCAAAACCATGTCTAATAGCTTGAGTTAATGGACGCCAATGCAGAAAATAGACCCGATACGAAAAGCTTGCCTGGATGTCGAATAGAGACATCTGGCTCGGAAAGGACTGTCTAAACAAGACAGTCTGACGGCAGGCAAAAGTGTCTGGAATGGGCATCGCAGTCTGAATAACAACACACAGCTCAATATTGTCCAGATTTAACACATCACAATGGTTGTTATGTATTGCTGACATGACTTGCAGATAAACGATGACAAACCACTGCAGTCGGTGGGATTATAACCACACAAGTTGCTTGGGAAAATTGGGACATTTTTGTTTAAAGATGTAAGATAAATGTACCCTTTCTCCAGCTAAAAGAGTTGTAAAAACTTGTATTATGTAAGGCATGTACAAAAAAAGAGCAATTTTAAAAGGCGACTTCCTTAATGGTGAGGTAAATGACCCTCATTACGAGTGTAAAATGTTTAGGGATTTTCATCCAATTTAGAGGACACTTAAAAGTTAATTTCACAAACTTGCTGTCCACTACGCTGATCATCAGTCTGACTGGAGGGAGCAGCACAAATGAACACAATTGCTTCAAAAACAATGAGAACGTTGAACTTCTCTGCTCAACTATTGCAAATGTATTTTTCCAGAAAAAGAAATGGACTGATTTATGAATGAGTTGGGGTATAAATGTGAGTCACAGATTCAAACATTTTGGAGAACAATACTAATGATCACCTATCAGCTAACAGAGTAAATTATACACATTACAGATGGTCCATGAAGAAATATATCAGTCTTTTTGTATATTGTTTTAAATACTGCTTCTCCTGTTCAGGGTAACGATGAGGGGACAGGAGCCTATCCCAGTGAAGTTAGTCTGGATTTACACTACATGGTTTAAGTGTTGAGTTCTAATTTGTGTCCTAATATGGCTTGACATAGGTGGTAAAGGGAAATAAATACATGCTCCCGGGCATCTAGTCTGGATGCCTCCTGGACTCCTCCCCGCTGAGGTGTTCCGGGCTTGCCAAGCTGAAAGAATGCAGGATACGCTGGATGGATCATGTCTAGGAGCTGGCCTGGGAATGCCTCAGTTTACCTCCAGTGTAGCTGAAAAAGGTGTGCTGGAAGTCTGGGCTTCCCTACTAAAACAGTGGGCCAGACCCCCGGATGAGAGGAAAACAATTGATGTATGTATGGATGGATGGTTTTGTGGATGAGTGGGGGGTTGTAGGGAAGGATGGATAGATGAATGGATGAATGGATTTGCCTTGAAACACACTATAAGGTAGGGGAAGAAAGTTGAGATACACTAAACTAAATTATGCGATCACTTTTGTATAATTTATTCACAGTATTGTTATTTGTTCCAGGTTTCTGTATCAACGTACGGTTATTTACTTTTGTCTCAGTTGAAGATTTCTGTGACTTTGGACAAAACAAAATGGCTGCATACTATGGTAGTGTCCATTCATTCTTATTGTTTCCTTGTTTTGAGAAATCACGTCAACATTACTGCATCATCCCCTATTACAGTATGAGCACTTACTTTCACAGATTAAAGACAGACTCAAAAGATGGTAACTTTAAGCGCAAATGTTTAGTTATATTATTGTTATTGCTCTCAGGAAATGTTGAGACTAATCCAGGCCCTGATACACCTACACAATGTTTTACACCTGCGGATTTTAAAACTAGATCTGGTCTTGGGATTATTCATATCAATGTTTGGAGTTTACTCCCTAAACTTGATATGATAAAGATCTGGATAAACTTAACAAATGCTGATATTGTAGTCTTATCTGAAACTTGGCTTAAACAATCTGTGCTTGATAAAGATATTTACATTCCTGGCTATAATGTCTATCGTACTGACTGACAAAGAAAAGGTGGTGGAGTGGCCATATATATTAAGCAGAGGTTTGATGTTAAATTAGTGCTCTCAGAATCAGTAAGTAAAGAACTTGAACTGTTAGCACTTGAAATTGAATTAGCTAGAAATCACCACATAATGGTAGTGGGGTGTTATAGGCCTCCATCTGCCCCTAGTAATTCCCTATCTACTCTTGTGAAGCTTCTGTCTCAACTGAAATACAATGAAATAGTGATGGTTGGTGATCTGTACTGGGACTGGCTCACATCTGTGTCTGACTCTTTGAAAGCACAGTGTGAATCTCTAAATTTAACACAATTAATTAACTCAGTTACAAGACCTAATCCTAAATGCCCTCAAAAAGCTACACTCATTGATTTAATTCTAACAAATATGCCCTTTAAATTTGTTGCATCTGGTGTTTTCCCTAATGATGTGAGTGATCATTGTGTGATTGCAGTAGTGCGAGACACAAGGATTCCTAAAAGCAAGCCTCGTCTTGTTGAAAAACGTAATATGAAATTATTTGAGACGCAAGCTTTTTTACATGACTTGCATCTTTTTAATTGGGATAAAATTGTTCTTTTTGATAATGTTGAACTGGCTTGGAAATATTTTCACGAAAACTTCTTGAGTATAGTGAACAAACAGGCCCCTTTTAGAAGTTAAAGGACATGACAATCAGTGGTTTACATCGGACCTGTCAGATGCATTGCATGAGCGTAACGCTGCTTGGGCCAGGGCACGCAAGTCAGGGTTAGAAGCAGATTGGTTGAATTTTAGACAATTAAGAAATCAATTTACCTCTCTCCTTCGGAAAGTCAAATCAGAATTGTATTTCTCCACAACAACTGAAAACCTCAAACACCCAAAGAAGTTTTGGAAAATCATCAAATCTTTGTCCGTCTGCTGTAATTCAGTCAATCTCCCACCTAGTATACTTGTTGATGGTGTCAGAGTAAGTGACAGAAGAGAAATGGGTAGTCATTTTAATAATCATTTTATTTCCTCTGGTTTTCTCTATAATTCTGACAACTCTACTGAAGTTCTGCTAACTCCGGAAAGAACCGTTGAAAATACCCAGGTATTTAACTTTACGCCCTTTACCACAACAGAGGTCATGAGGGCTCTAAAACAACTTAAACCTAGAAAGCCAGCTGGCTCAGATAAGTTGGAGCCACTCTTTTTAAAGTTGGCAGCTGAAATTATAGCTGAACCACTGACTCACATTGTTAACCTTACTCTAATTTCAAATGAAATCCCTTTGGATTGGAAATCTGCCCTTGTAATCCCCTATTAAAAGGAGGTGACCCTAGTAATCTAAATAATTACAGACTGATCTCTAAACTCTCTGTTCTGGCAAAAGTGCTTGAATCCCTTATCAGTGAACAGATAAAATACTTTTTGGACACCAAATTTATTATACCATTTCAGTCAGGTTTTCGCAGAAATCACAGTACTGTTACTGCTGCTATGAAGTTTATAAATGCTGTAACTGAATCTCTTGACAAGAAGCAGTGCTGTCTGTCCCTCTTTATTGACTTTTCAAAGGCATTTGATACTGTTGATCATGTCATTTTAATCAAACGTCTTTCAGCTATTGGTTTTTCTCAGCAAGCAGTTGGATGGTTTGCAAATTACCTCACAAGTAGAACTCAGGCTGTTCAGATAGAAGGTTCCTCTTCGGACGTACTGCAAGTGAAAAAGGGTGTCCCTCAAGGTTCTGTGTTGGGCCCCTTATTATTCACTATTTACATAAATAATCTTGGACAGAATATTCCGAACTCAACTTTCCATTTCTATGCTGATGATA
Source organism: Nerophis lumbriciformis (assembly GCF_033978685.3). Taxonomy (NCBI): domain Eukaryota; kingdom Metazoa; phylum Chordata; class Actinopteri; order Syngnathiformes; family Syngnathidae; genus Nerophis; species Nerophis lumbriciformis. The sequence goes on from NC_084555.2 coordinate 41,870,027, forward strand.
CTGTCATATACTGCACAGCACCCACTCCTGCTGAGGCCTTTAAATATCTACAACATGCATTTGACAGAGTACAAGAACAACTTTGCTATCTTCAACTGGTTTTAAATGCAGAGAAAACAAAGTGTATGTTCTTTACCACATCAAAAACTGTAAGATCAGCACTATGTGAGAACATTTTAACAAGAAATGGGCAACAAATTATGTTAGTATCTGCTTTTAAATATTTAGGATTTTTAATTGATGACCACTTGAGTTTTAAGGAGCACATTCAGTATGTTGTAAAAAAAACTGAAACTTTTACTGGGATTTCATTATAGAAACAAGTCTTGCTTTTCTTATACTGTGAAACAGAAATTGGTGGAAACAACCTTTTTACCTGTTATTGACTATGGAGATGTGTTGTACATGAATGCTACTGCTGGTTGTCTCCACAAGCTGGATAGTGTGTACCACGGGGCACTGAGATTCATCACCAACTGCGCTCCCCTTACACACCATTGCGTATTATACTCAATGGTTAACTGGACATCTGTATGTGCTTGACGCCTCAATCATTGGTATGTTTTCATCTACAAAACCATTCTGGGTATCACTCCATCTTATCTGTCTTGTCTTTTAACAAAGAAACAAGGAAGTCACAATCTTCGTTCAATGAATGTTCTGCAATTTGTCGTCCCCAAAGTAAGAACTGAACTGGGCAAGAAAGCATTTAGGTTTTCAGCACCGATGGCTTAGAATAACCTACAATCGAATATTAAACTTCAAACCCTTGTTACGTTGAATGAGTTTAAAGCTTCTGTGAAAGGACTGCAGTCTACCTTGTCTGTATGCACATGTGTCATGTGAGCAAGTTTTAATGTTGTAAATGTGATGTTATATGTATTTGTTTACTGTTTTTAATGTAACCTTGCTGCTGCCCTCTTGGCCAGGTCTCCTTTGGAAAAGAGATCTTTGATCTCAATGGGATTTTACCTGGTTAAATAAAGGCTAAATAAAAAATAAATAAAAACTTTTAGGCATGTGCACATAATGGTTGTTTCAAGTGTTTAGAAAATGCCAATAAAGTGACATTGGTTGAGTCACTTTCAAGTATATGCAAGTAGAAATCAAATATCCATCCATTCCCATCTTCTTCCACTTATCCGAGGCTGGGCCGCGGGGGTAGCAGCCTATGTAGGAGACCCAGATTTACCTCTCCACAGCCACTTAGTCCAGGGATCCCAAGGCCTTCCTGGGCCAACAAGGAGATATACTCAAGGTTTGCGTGTACTAAAACACATGCAAACTTGATAGCACGTGCAAAGCTGATGTACTAAAAGTGTGCAAAGTGGGTTGTGTCTGTTAAGTAAGCAGAATAAGGCGTACAATCCATTTCGCGTGTCTGTCTTCATCAATATGCAAAATATATGCTGATAATCATACTGGGACGAGAAGATGCAAAATATAATTATTTAGCACACGCAATGTGATTTTTCAACACCCATTCCCCATTTTGAGCACTATTTTAAGTTTTTTTTAGCACGTGTGGGAAGGACGTGAAAACTGACGGTTCCACACATGGCTACAGGATCAGTACTTGCGCCACAGCTGCACAGACAATGGACAGACAAGAATCCTTCGCCCTACATTTTGGACAGAAATTTAAATAAAGTGCTTTCAATGTAGATGCACTTCAGGACTGCTTCTAAGATGCCCATAAAAAGTAGTACATGTCTTCTGCTTGTTTGAAAATAGCAAAACGCTACAGGTACGCACATGATGAAATGAATGTGCAGTAAATGAGAATGTTTCCGTGGTAATGCCCTGTATAGTACACGCAAAATCCTCATCTCTTTACAATTACACACACAGTCTTAGTAAATTGCACACAACACGCCCACTAATAGTATACGCCAGGGGTGCCCATTAGGTCAATCGCAAGCTACTGGTTGATCGCAGAGATTGTGTCAGTCGATCACCAGCCAGACATTAAAAAATAGACCTAAAATTAGCGATCATCAATCTTCACTATGACGCCACTGTTGTCACTTGATTGACATCCATGGCAACCGAGGATCTTGTGAGATGATGCTGGCTGCTGCAAACTCAGTATTAAGAAAAAAACAACCGGCAGGAAGGCAAGAACACTTTTTATTTCAACAGACTCTCGCGTCGTACCTGCTGTCAAAACTCAAAAGACAGACCGTACAGTTACAGTTTTGACAATAAAACGTGATGCTCCAACCTGCCTGTGTTAACAAAATAAGAGTCTTAGAAAGATAGCACACACAAGCTATCAAGGATGGCTATGGGATATGGAAATAGGTACTAAATTGGAATTGCGCTCTTAGACCCGCAAATCCGGCATTAGACTGGGGCTAGTGAGTGGTTTTAAAATCTTATGTTGGTGTTGTAAAGGAACACCAGCAAACCTAATGGCATCATTGAGTTGGAAACAACTCAAGCGTTTCTCAAAAATGAAGTCTCTTGGATTAGAGGTGAGATGTCATATAGAGAATCTCCAAACAAGTCCACTTGTACTCAATTCAATCCTTCTCAGATAACTGCAACCTGGATGACTAAACTCTTCACTGATAGTCCCAATAGGTGTTATTCAAGACTCCAAAGATATACATTATTTTGCTATCCATCAGTGTTATAAATTCCTGTAAAGTGTAAAACATCAACAACAATCTCATGTTGTGTGAAGTGCACACATTCCAGATTTGTAGTGACGATGTTATCATAAATTTAGAACCCCTTTGCCAAGTATGACATGGTGCGTGCATAATTGAATTTAGTAACAAGTTTTTACAACTGATACTTAATAAGCAATTAATTTCTATTTGGGTATTTCAAACCTGTTTGCTTTGATTTTGAGAAAATATGTTGGCTTTCCGATAGTTGATGTACCACACAGGAGCCCACAGTCAAAAGACTTCAGTCTGGAATTCATTTTGTCTGAGCAGTCTTGGTATATTTTAAGAGGTGAAAAAAGCCTCTGCGGACTGAGAAAAATAAATTGATCCTTTTTTAAACATACAAGTCGGGGCACCAATCCATGTGCACCACACTAGTGGTCAAAACCAATTGTGGTTACATTTTTCATTTCTCAGGCTTTATACAGAACTCATCCCTTCATCGTTTGCCACCTAGGCCACTGTGTGATTCTTCAATAAAATCCTGAGGTTTGACCCTCAGCATGAGCCAATAAAAGTAAAATCCCACCGTAGGGGAATTTTCATTAAATTGTTGTTCTGTTTCTCTTAGCAACAAGTGGTAGACTTTACGTTAATTGGAAATACAAAAATAACCCAGCGACCCAGAGTAAAGTCTGACTTTAAATTACAGCTCTTTCTAGAAGTTTAATTTCTAGTAGTAAACTTTCAGACTCTAAGCGACATTCACAGTAGGTGCCAAGCTAAACACTCTCGGCGTTTGTGTTTCAACTGCATCTTAAATGTTAAAACCATAAAACACAAAACACGTTTTTATCTCTGCCAAAAGACACAAATTAGGGTAGGGAGGTACTATAGGTCAAGGAGAAACACATTAAATTAAATGATTTTTATGTACTAGAATGTCTTCATATAATTTAAGATGAGGTGGAGCATTGACAAGGGAATAGCTTGTTAAATTAGGGGTTTATCCTTTCATAGTTTGCTCTCTGGTATAAATTTGTAAAATCTGTTTTAAACAGAAATTAAAATGCATCTAAGTAAACTACGAGACTACTGTCTTAGTGAGAAGTGGATAAAATAAAGTAAACATGAACAGGGTCAGGGTCATGAGTCAAACAGTGCTAATAATCTCAACAAAAAGTCCTTTGTTGATATCTAATCATTCAGACAATTCCAGAAACAAAGAAAGAAATTGGTTCCTTCTTGAGACCTAAAGCCAAGAAATACAATATTGTCCCTGATATTTTCCAGCCAAAAAAGCAAAATGTATAATTGACTGTCTTTGTGATGTATTTACGGGGACGGCGTGGCTCGGTTAGGAGAGTGGCCGTGCCAGCAACCTGAGGGTTCCTGGTTCAATCCCCAGCTTCAACCAACCTCGTCACGTCCGTTGTGTCCTTGAGCAAGACACTTCCCCCTTGCTCCTGATGGGTCGTGGTCAGGGCTTTGCATGGCAGCTCCCGCCATCAGTGTGTGAATGTGTGTGTGAATGGGTGAAAGTGTAAATAGTGTTGAAGCGCTTTGAGTACCTTGAAGGTAGAAAAGCGCTATACAAGTATAACCCATTTACCATTTACCATGTATCTAACATTAGTGAAATACCAATTTACCAAAAAAAAAAAAAATGCTGATGAGGTTGTCTGATGACGGTTTCAATGACCACCATTATCTTAAAATCTGCTTCATGACTCCTCTGTTCTTTGCTAACTTGAGACATTTCCTGTCAGGGATGAATCTCTCCAGGTGACTGGTGTGTGAGAGGAGCATGTAGAAAAGTTTTGATTTGGCGAGAGATCATTTGGGAGCACCTGTTGGTTTGCTTGGATACATCTCTATACCACAGATAAAAGATCATACATCCTTTTCAAATCTTATTTTGTGGCCCTCTTAAAATAATCTAAACTTTTTTTTTTTACAAAAATAAGCAGTTTTTTAAACACAGAGCTAACTTGAATGGAAAACATTTTAACTTGAATGGAAAAAAAATTTTTCCGCAGGTTGAAAAAATACCGTGTGTCGGATAATTAATAGTCACGTCCAGACTGGAACAGATCACTGAGGGAAGATTATGTGATACACACAACACAAACATACAAGAGCTACCATACACACCAAGAAGAAAAAGCTCATGTGCATAAAGTCTGTCATCTTCTGTTACACACCATACAAACACAAGACTAAAATGATGGCAACGCACAGAAAGACCCCAAGCCTCTTGTCTGGTCTGACGACAAAGTACAATGTTACTACTTTTTGCTGTTTTTCTTGGTATCGGTTGTTAGCGAGCAAAGTTATTTCTTGTTCTCCCAGTCACATGATGGTGACATGTTGGCGACAATATCATTCTTAAACAGTAATGGCTGGCTTGTCAAGGCGGCGTTCTCAAATGTTTCACTCTGGAACCCGTTCTCTTCTCTCCAGGTACTCCGGCTTCCTCCCACCTCCAAAGACATGCACGTGGGAATAGGTTGATTGGCAACACTAAATTGGCCCGAGTGTGTGAATGTGAGTGTGAAAGGCTGTCTGTCTATCTGTGTTGGCCCTGCGATGAGGTGGCGATTTGACCTTCCGCCTGTGTGCAGCTGCAATAGGCTCCAGCTCCCCCGTCACCCCAAGTGGGACAGGTGGTAGAAAATGGATGGATGGATAGAACACGTTCTCAAAAAAATATGTTGTCGGGCACCCAGAACCCTTTTGCAAAGCGGATGGAAGGTCGATAGCTGAAAGTATTATTACTCCTGTTAGGAGGCTTGAGTGATGTTTTTAGGTGTGTAGTTTTCATTTTCAATTTTTCTTCCCAGCCTTTATACCAAATAGTTTGCTGCATTATGTAACCGAAGAGGTGGTTTTGTTTGAAACGAACGCTCCTTGGAAATTAATTTATTGGATTCAATGCCAGTAGTTCAAAAAGAGTATGCTCCATCACAGACTGCACACAGACACGTTCTTCTAAAATACGTGGCAAGCCAAACATCGGTGAGCAATTAACTCCCAGTCTTTTTTTATGCGATAACATCTTAAGTCATTATGACTTAGATAATTGTGGGTCCAAGAAGAATATTTCCCCTTGTGAAAATCTGGGTGTGTCTTAAAGGCTTATCGCACCCGCCACTGACGCTGGATCAAATCGTGTTCCCTCTGTCAGGACGGCCTTCCAAGAATCCTTCTAGTAGCAGCCAGATATTGGGTGAAATTAATGACTGTTGGGGTTTGGATTGAAAGACTTCTTTTTTTCCTTTCTTCCAATGGGAATAGGGCTCATGTAAATGGGTCTAGCAGAGCATTGAAAACATTAAAAGTTGTTGAGAAATTAGCATAGCAAAGATTATCAGTGGGATCTGCCACACAGACAAATAAAGAGATAAAAATGCAAGTTGATTAGAATTAGGGATGATGTTTGTTAAGAAATGATCGATGTCGATGGCATTATCGAATCCTCTTATCGAACCGATTCCTTATCGAATCTCTTATCGAATCCAGGTGTGTGCACCTTGTGTGTGCACTGAGTTCCAAAAGCCGTAGATGTTATGTGACTGGGCCGGCACGTTGTTTATATGGAGGAAAGGCGGACGTGACTGAGGACAGCATGCGGACGTTAAAGGGTGAAGGTTTCAGGTGAGAGAGGTCGCTAAAGGCACGCCCCAGTGAGCATATAGTGCTGCTATGTGGGTTGTAAATAAAAAAAAAATGCAGACAAACACATCACAAACATGGACGAGGTGACGCTCACTTGCGAGTTACAATACAAATTATGAATGGATCGTGGATACTTGAGCTAACGTGTCTGCTTGCACTGTTGTTTGAGCTTTCGCAAAAGCCGGCATTTTTTCCGAGGAGCCCCACGGCAACGACACTGTCTTTGAAAATGACAAGAGGGAATCTGGCGTGTTTGATGGAGAACTTGCCCAGCTGTTCATTTCGGACACAGAAGATGAGGACTTTGATGGATTTGTGGATGAGGATTGATCAAAAAATAATGTGAGTACATTGATAAATACTTCAATAAAGTACAACCAAACTCAGCTTTGCTCCTGCTGCCTTTTTAAAACAGCGTCCATGCATGCTAGCATATGTTTTAAGCTAGCGTATGTTTTAAGCTAGCGTATGTTTTAAGCTAGCGTATGTTTAACCATGCCTGCGCACAAAACTACGCTGCGCCTTATTTATGCGTTAAATACAGAAATAGCACCCGTAACTGACACGGCGCATTTTAATATGGTGCGCCCTATGGTCGCGAAAATACAGTATAGTGGCTTCGATAACGAGAACCGGTTCTCAAAAAGGGATTAAAATCCATGGAATCGGTTCTTTTCTTATTGAAGCATCGGGAGAAATGGTTTAAGAACATCATCCCTAATTATAATAATATAATTTGAGCATCAAAATAATCCAACTGGCAACTGGACTTATTTATGCTTGTCAAAAAGGCTGAGGTCCAGCTGTTAAGGATGGGTGACTAAACACAGTTTATAATAGAGTTGGACATAAGCATAATACACAACTGTAGTGGGGTAAACAGTTTTCTTTTTGTCTGCTAGGGGACCCGAGACATAATAAATCCAGATAGGTCTAGAGATCCTGGATGGAAGCAAAGTGGTGTGGTTGCTGTGGTTCAGGGTTTAGAATCATACCGTCTGGAGACATTGTGAGCGAACGGGTAATTTAATATTCTTTGGTCTGTTGTATTTTCTCTGATCATTCACTTAGGAGAATGTCACAGGACAAGTCAGCGGGAAAAGACGCTGCTGACTTAACTAGTTCTTGAGCATTATTGCACTGTAGAAAAGTTTCATCATTTGCCTCCATATATTGAAACATTTGGCTAAATGTTACATTATATGGAGGCAAATGATGAAACTTTTCGACATGGTGGCATAAGTTTGTAAGCACAAAATGTTTGATCTAATTGTGTCTGAGTGTATATTGATATCCCCTGCCTCTCTTGATGTTTAGGGTTTGCAGAACAGAACTGGGCCAACTGGCACTGCTGCCCAGAATTGGATGTGGGCGTGAAAGATGTATCTGTCCCATGCTGAGCGCTAAATTCTCTATGGTCCTTTGTTCCCCCTGGCCTAGCAGGAAGCAAAAACTCATGGGACTCATTTGGCTCTGTATTTTTAGACAGAACTACAGCTACTTTTCCTGGCCCAGACTGTGTCAATATTGCTTTGCTCAGCCTAAGCTAAAATTCAGTCTACAGTACATTTAGGCTGTCTTCAACACATCTTAGACTTGTCAAACAATATGAGTAAGCAAAGCTATGCGAACCCATGTGCTTGTGGCAGACAAATACAATAGCATTGAGAAAGCACATACCTCGGGCAAACAAGAACAATGTGTCACCTGAAAAATCCGTTAGTGAATGGAGACAGGAGCTAAAAGGAGGTTTCCTTCTTAACACTAACTTTTGGATCCGAGGTAACAAAATGCAAAGACACAATAAATTACAATGTGACCGACAAAGACATGACAGTGATAAAAGCGTCCAAAAGTGTTGAATAGAATCGCTGGCGGATACAAATTGGTTGGACACTACATCTCCTGATGACAAACTTTGTTCCAATATAACTTTTCACCACACCACTTTTACTTCTGTTTCCTGCTCTTGTCCGCTCTGTTCAATATGTATAATGCTGCATTACGGTACTATTATGCAGCTGAGATAGGCTCTAGCACCCCCCGCGATCCCGAAAGGGGCAAGCGGTAGAAAATGGATGGATGGATGAATAGCTATTGTTATTATAATTTGTATTGGGATTAATAATATTTTCACCAACTTTGTAAGACTTTTTTTTATACATGTCCCCGGGACTTGAGAAACTGTTGTATCGATAAATCACAATGCATCAATCCACCCATTTTTATACTTATTAGGCTATCCTATTTATGGATAAGCGTGGTACACCCTGGACTGAACACTAGTCAACCATAGGACACATGTTTACACTTTTACATTCATAACAATAGACAATGTAAAGTCTAAAATGTCCATAACATGTATGTTTTGGGATATGAGAGGAGTATCTGGAGATAACCCACTCAAGAATGGGGAGAACATGCACACTTCAAAAAATGAAAAAACCATAAATGGAAACATAGACTGTTAGGCAAATATACAGGTATTTCTACAATCATTAATGTATGCTATCTCGGTTTTTGTCTGCCTTAGTTTTATATAATTCGGTTTTGGAAGAAATTAGAAATTGTATGTGCCCTTTTTGTTATCATACAGCCCAACATAACAAACTAGTCAATGTTTCCAAATTTAATTCCGCAGAATCAACTACCAAAACCAGGAATCACACCCGTCGGTAATTCTGTGATGATTGGATCATGGTATTTATAAACTATAGAAAAATGCTGATCAGGGAAGCCTTTATTCATGTGTGTGTGTGGGTCAGTGTGTGGTTTATTTGTTAATTGAATGCACACAGAACCATGAGCAACTCAGTGTCTGTCTTTCTTTATGTCATAGCAGGATCAATCAAGTATTGTCTGTTTTATGTACCATTGGGTCTTCTTTAGACCTTTTCGAGCAATTGACTAAAAAAGCAGAGATACTACAGTAATGAAACTTTACCTTTTATTACTGACAAAAGCAAAGCACCTTGCTAGAAACTCTCATAACAAATCCAGAATGACACTTAAAAGCTGATCCTGTTGGCCACACCAATTGAAACATAACCTTCTAGTCAGAGCTACTTAAACCATTTTGTCAGAGGAGTAATTGTTGATTCAATGCTGACAGGGGCCAGGGCAAAGTCACATATGTAGCAACAGCATGCATCCGGGAAGTAGACAGGCAGTAAATCTGACCAATTCCAAGTTCACTCTCTTCTAACAAAACTGGGTCTCAAATATGAATTCTCAACTTGTTAAACCTTTAGATGCACATGTTATTAGAAAGGCGAGGTGAGTGACTTGTATTTTCAAAATCTTTCAAATGAAAAGTTGTAATATAATCATATTCCAGGTATTCCTCATAAAACATGTTTGTAACAAGAGGCCATTTGCATTTGTATTTAGTTTTGCACTAATTTTAAGAAATTGCAGTTTTTCTATCACTACCCCACTACCTTACTTGCTGGGCCAAGTTAATTCCAAGCCAGGCAAAAACACCAAGCCACAATATTCTCCCCAATAGGTGCATGAAAGCAAACATGCACAAACTGCTGCTGCCCACTGCTCCCCTCACCTCCCAGGGGGTGAACAGGGGGATGGGTCAAATGCAGAGGACAAATTTCACCACACCTAGTGTTTGTGTGACAATCATTGGTACTTTAACTTAACTTTAAACACTTACTTAAATGTATGCTGATGTGAAATAATGACCTCCGAGCTGGTGAGACTGCTGACATCAAATGTGTAAGTGGGACAGTATTGACAGTCAACGTTGCATCAGATGTGAGATGACGTCCGATGTGTAAGTGGGAAAACCGCTTGGGGTCATTTTTGAGCCCACTTGTGGAAGAGTGGTTAGAGATACAAAAATTTCTTAAAATTAATGAAAAAATAAATACAAATGCAAATGACCTAATGTCACAAACATGTTTTATGAGAAATACCTGGATTATGAAACTAATATAACTCTTTGTTCAAGATTTTGAAGAATAGCAACCCTGTATACAAACTGCTGCACCTCCAGTCACCAGTCCGTAAAGCTGCTCAAGTTTGCGGACGACACCACCCTCATCGGGCTCATCTCGGATGGCGATGAGTCCGCCTACAGGAGAGAGGTGGACCGGGTGGCGTCCTGGTGCAGCATCAACAACCTGAAACTGAACGCCCAGAATACAGTGGAGATGATCATGGACTTCAGGAAAGTCACAGCCCCACCATCCCCCCTCACCCTGATTGACTCTACCACCCCTGTCTCCATCGTAGACTCCTTCCGTTTTATGGGCACCACCATCACCCAGGACCTCAAGTGGGAGCCGACCATCAGCTCCTTCATCAAGAAGGCCCAGCAGAGGATGTACTTCCTGCGGCAGCTGAGGAAACTTAAGGTGCCGACCTAGATGCTGGTGCAGTTCTACTCGGCATCATAGAGTCCATCCTCACTTCTTCCATCACCGTGTAGTTCACGACATGCTCTTCTCACTCTCTTCTGTCTCCCTCTCACAGACAGCAAGCGCACCTTCTTACACACGTCACATACTGTCACGTCATACGTCACATACGTATACGCCCTCTCCCAGCAGAGAGGTAGCAGCATGGCTAACGTTAGCTGTGATGCTAGCGCAGCCGTGTGACCAACGCTCCCTCTAAGGTGCTCGCCTGTGCAATTGCGCACTGTTTAAACGTCCTCTGCGCATAGCAAATCTATGCCACGCACAAAATCAAATAAAAAAATAAGCGCATAACAATTTTCGACACACGGACACGACAGAGACAACAGTTTTCGTCATCATTGTTCAAATATTGTGACGTCTGTCGAGACGCTTATCTCCATTCGGTGCCACACACCCACACCATCAAAATGCAGAGGCAAAAATTTCCACATCAACACCGTATGAAAACATTTGTGATTTTTTTAGTTGTGATTTCCTTCTCTGCATGAAAGTTTAAAAGTAGCATATATTAATGCAGTATGAAGAAGATTGTTTTAATGTAGACATGCAAGCCTTGAAAGAACATTTTGAAAATCAAGACTACATTTCCTGCAAATGGGTGCATTTCTACCCTATATTTTAACTTTAGATTTATTCTCATATCAAACTCTTTTGGCTGTCTTTTTGACACTTACATCAGGCGCCCCCTCCACACCCTGGATTATAAATAATGTAAATAATTCAATGTGATTATCTTATGTGATGACTGTATTATGATGATAGTATATATCTGATAGTATATATCTGTATCATGAATCAATTTAAGTGGACCCCGACTTAAACAAGTTGAAAAACTTATTCGGGTGTTACCATTTAGTGGTCAATTGTAGGGAATATGTACTTCACTGTGCAACCTACTAATAAAAGTCTCAATCAATCAATCAAAACACATAGAATCATCATACTGCTGTGATTATATGCATCAAGTGTTCATTCAAGGCTAAGGCAAAATATCGAGATATATATTGTGTATCGCAATATGGCCTTAAAATATCGCAATATTAAAAAAAGGCCATATCGCCCAGCCCTAGTTCAATGATGCCATTTCTGTTTGTCATGTATAATTGTGTCTATTTTGTGTTTATCCTTGAATAAACAGGTCAGTTTCTTGTTACCAACCATTGTGTATTATTCAAACCCCCCTAATTCAGCTGGCTAGTTGTTATCAAGAGTACTAAAACCATTTTCAACATGATTCTGACAACTAAGTAGGCTAAATAACTTTAAACTTTAATACATGCTCGGATAGGCCAGTATCGGTCAGTATCGGTATCGGTCAGTATCTGTATCGGTCAGTATCGGTATCGGATCGGAAGTGCAAAAACAATATCGGTATCGGATCGGAAGTGCAAAAACCTGGATCGGGACATCCCTAGTCTGTATTAAGTAGTAGGTTGTGCATCTAAGGGCAAACAGATACAAACTGCAGGAACAACCATCTGTGAGCAGAAAAGACAAGAGGAAGAATTTGGACATGTCTTCTTTAAGATCAGTAATGCAGATTGCCAGGTGGTCTAGTAGGGACATTCCAAGGCTAAATACAGTATATTAAAAGCACATGGCATTTGTGCCACCCTTATTAATTCATCCAACCACTCCTGCCTTTTTGTTATGCTTTGACATAATTGCTAATCAGTACTGACAAGAACACTGAATTATAATTCCATACAAGTGCTAGGGTCACCAACAGGATTTTGACTGCAGATCCAGTCTGCTGCTGTTGCTGGTGTGGTTTGTCTGGAATGGGAGTGAAAGCAACCAGTGATCCATGATTAACAAGGAGAACTCCCACTACAACCACAGTTTCCTCTGAGAAACAACTGTGTGGTTATGAGCAAAACCAACAGCCCACACACAAGCACCCAGCCTGAGTCACCACCAAGCATACACGGGTCATTCAGAAGCAGACCAGTTAATGCGGAAACAACCATCACACTTTTATAATAATCACAGAGGTAATAAGAACACTGTACTGCACAGTCAGCACTGTGACACCCATGCATAGACAACTAGGATGCCACACAGTAGGGAGAACACTTTTGCCTGGGTTGATCAATCCTAGGATTAATCCACCGGGATTCCAATTAAAGGATGTGTTGTTTGCAGTCTAAATACTTTGTTTTAGGGTCAAACTGTCACCACCAAACATTCAACTCTCATACAAGAGTAAAATTATTGATTTTAAATAGTTCAATAACCGTTAATATTTTACATCTATTTAATCTTTTGGAATACGTGCAAATAAACTAAAAAAAATTAATTCAAAGCCCCACAGTCCTTTGATGTTTGTACTATTGTACACTTGAAAACATTAACCTTCAAAAATGTGGTATTTTGGTTAAATTTCACATTGTATGACCTCACATGCGTTTGACTCTAGAGCAGACACTGTCCTCACTATTTGGAAAAAAGAAAGGCGAGGTGAGTGACTTGTATTTTATTTAAATGACCAGCAACATTTAAATTGAACTTAATTTACGACCAACTTAATTTACCAAAATTGTAAACTGAACAAAGCCGCGGGCCAAGGTTGAACAAATTAACCTTTTAATAGGAACCCAAACAAGTTTTGCATTGAATATTGAACAAGCAAGGCTTATAAAACTTTATAGTGACATGCAAAATCGAGTTTCAAATAATAATAATAATAATAATTAAAAAATATTAATGGCATATCAAATACAATTTAAATAAAAATTTAATGCCTCTTTTCTATTTGCAGCCTTCTGATGTAAATATCAACATTAACTTTTTCCACAGGCTAATACATTTGAAAATAAAATAACAATGAATAAACCAACCATTCAGGACTTTAAACTGCTCAGTTTGCAACACACTGATCTAGTCTGATGTGCCCAAACCAGATACCTGCCATCTTTGAGCTGAGGCAACCTTCATTATCGAATGAAGGTGTTCATCAGTCAGACGTATCCTGTGAGATGTTTTCGTCATCTTCATTGAGGAGAAACGTTGCTCACATAGATAAGTGCTGCCGAACATGGAGAGCAATTGAGCAGCTTGGGTGCTGAGGCATTGTGTCAGGGATGAATTGTGGAAACTGTGCGGCGCCAACAGCATCATATTTTGACTTCAGCGTGTCATCACACGGGAGTTCAATCTGCTCCATTTGGAGGTTAATTGGTGCTTTTTCCACGTCAACTGCAAAGGGATTACTAAACAGTTCAAATCTACATTTCTGACCATCAAAGTCGCCAAATCGCCGGCTTAACTCAGCGCCGAGCACACTGAGTTTTTCAGCAAACTGTGCGCACACGGCGGTAGAGCATACTTGCCAACCCTCCCGAATTTCCCGGGAATTGCCCCTCCCGAAAATCTCCCGGGGCAACCATTCTCTCGTATTCCACCCGGACCACAGTCTTGGGGGCGTGCCTTAAAGGCACTGCCTTTAACGTCCTCTACATGCTGTCGTCACGTCCGCTTTTCATCCATTCTGACAACGTGCCGGCCCAGTCACAAGATATGTGCGGCTTCTGTAAGCACACACACACGTGAATGCAACACATACTTGATCAACAGCCATACAGGTTACACTGAGGGTGGCCGTATAAACAACTTTAACACTGTTACAAATATGCGCCACACTGTGAATCCACACCAAACAAGAATGACAAACACATTTCGGGAGAACATCCGCACCGTAACACAACATAAAAACAATAGAACAAATACCCAGAACCCTAAGTCTTCCGGGACGCCACAAAATACACCCCCCGCTAACACCAAACCCCTCCCCCTTCCCACACACACACCTTGTAGCGTCACCGAAGAGTTATTGCTGCAAAGGGTTCTGGGTATTTGTGCTGTTGTGTTTATGTTGTGTTACGGTGCGGATGTTCTCCAGAAATGTGTTTGTCATTCTTGTTTGGTGTGGATTCACAGTGTGGCGCATATTTGTAACAGTGTTAAAGTTGTTTATACGGCCACCCTCAGTGTAACCTGTATGGCTGTTGATCAAGTATGTGTTGCATTCACGTGTGTGTGTGCTTACAGAAGCCGCACATATCTTGTGACTGGGCCAGCACGTCGTTGGACTGGATGAAAAGCGGACATGACGACAGCTCGGGGCATATTTTCGGGAGGGGCATTGAAATTTGGGAGTCTCCCGGAAGGGTTGGCAAGTATGAGAATTAGCGGTGAATGCGGTGTTACCGCGGCACCGCCACTGTATATAATCGGCGGGCCAGCTCTAGTGTTAATTTGATATTGCCTCAAGGGCCAAATGAAATTACACGGCGGGCCAAATTTGGCCCGCGGGCCAGAGTTTGACACCCATGGGCTACGGGGTATTTAGGTGGAAAAATGCATTTTTTCTGACAGTCTGCTGTCTGTCACTGCCAGAGGAGGTTGTCTGTCCTAAGCAAGAGCTCGGGTCTCCATGCATCACCAAACATCTACTGAGATTTTGGTGCTTGGTTTCCTGTTGACTATTGTTCACCTTTGACACTTTAAGGTTTAAATAAATGTTCGTAAACTGTTTACAACTGCGTACCTTGCCATCCTTGGTTTTAAAGTCCGGTTTACAAAGGTTACATTACCTTTACCCGAGGCAGGGTGTGACATTTTCAGGTATCGTTTCCAACACTAAATAATTCATAATCTAGGTGTCAACAAATTTACATAGCAATTGCAATAAAACAGCCAATGCAAACTCTTTATTTAAGAAAATTAATGGCAAGTAAAATGAGTATTCTAAAACAGTGTATGTACAAACGTGTATCATTTTATCGAAGGCTATTTGGAGACACTACATACAGATTTAAATATAAATAAGAAAACACATTCACTGCAGGATAAGACCACCATGTGTTTCACCCTGTGATTTTATATTGTTTGAAGATGACTCCAAAAGAGTAGCAACATTTGAAATACATTACTTGTTAATGTGGTGTATGGGCTGGATAATATCAAATTGCATTGCAGCAAAAGCCCCAAGGCCTTTGAATTGTCCAAAATAAAACCTGAAACTTTGTCTTAAGAACGTATTTTCAGCGCTTAGAATTTTTCCAGTGGGCTGTCAGCTTATCATATAATAAAAAATATATAATTATATCTACGTTTGTATATGGAGATAATACAAGTGGACCCAATGATCAGATAAACCATGTTTAAGAACCAATTAAGTTTGTAAATTGAGGTTCCACTGTAGTAAAGTTATGAAGCAATGTAATAACATAAATATAAAGCATTTACCTTGGAAATCATACTTCATACTGCTTTTCTGTCAAACATACCATCAGCATCTTCTCCATATTTTCATGTATATATGTCCTCCATTTAAAAATTATTTGACTGTCCATGGCTGGCATTATGACTCCTTCTGCTTCAGTATGGTTCAGATTAGCAATGCATCACTCGAACTGGTCGGTCATGTTTTTGATGATTTTTTTAAATATAATTCAATGCATATCATGTGCTTCTTCTTCTCGGCACTGTACTTCACACTAATGTTTCACTGTTCCCTTCAACAACAACTACTAATCATGGCAGACTTCATGAGAGCCATCAAAGACTACAAATGATTATCCAGAACCTTATATTTTTGAGCATGAATACAAGGAGGATGATCTACAAGTTTAAAAAGTTATGTGCTAAACAGACTTAGTGAAAGCAGTATTGGCAAGTGCTTACCAGTAAATACGAACTACAAACATAATAGAAAAATCACTTACTGTATAATGTCTACTCTCACTGGGATACCGACTGATGGTATGTTCATAGCTTCCCGTTTGGATCAATAATTAATCAGAATCCACCCGGTGGTTAAAAAAGAAAACTAAAAAAAAGCCACAAACAAATGGTAAATGGGTTATACTTGTATAGTGTTTTTCTACCTTCAAGGTACTCAAAGTGCTTTGCCACTATTTCCACACTCACCCATTCACACACACATTCACACACTGACGGCGGGAGCTGCCTAGCAAGGCCCTAACCATGACTGATTGATTGATTGATTGATTGAGACTTTTATTAGCAGGTTGCACAGTGAAGTACATATTCCGTACAATTGACCACTAAATGGTAACACCCGAATAAGTTTTTCAACTTGTTTAAGTCAGGGTCCACTTAAATTGATTCATGATACAGATATGTACTATCATATATACTATCATCATAATACAGTCATCACACAAGATAATCATCAGGGTGTATACATTGAATTAATGACATTATTTACAATTCGGGGTGTGGAGGGGGGGCGGGGGGGGGGGGGGTAGGTTTGGTTGTTATCATCAGTCATCAACAATTGAGAACAGAGAAATGGATATTGAAACAGTGTAGGTCTGACTTGGTAGGATATGTGCAGCAAGTAGTGGACATACAGAGAGAGAGAGAGATCAGAAGGCATAAGAAAAATATCTGCATTTGATTGTTTACATTTGATTATTAACAACAATCCGGGGAGGGTGTTAGTTTAGGGTTGAAGTTGCCTGGAGGTGTACTTTTATTGCGGTTTTGAAGGAGGATAGAGATGCCCTTTCTTTTATACCTGTTGGGAGCGCATTCCACATTGATGTGGCATAGAAAGAGAATGAGTTAAGACCTTTGTTAGATCGGAATCTGGGTTTAACGTGGTTAGTAGAGCTCCCCCTGGTGTTGTGGTTATGGCGGTCATTTACGTTAACATACCATCAGCATCTTCTCCATATTTTCATGTATATATGTCCTCCATTTAAAAAATATTTGACTGTCCATGGCTGGCATTATGACTCCTTCTGCTTCAGTATGGTTCAGATTAGCAATGCATCACTCGAACTGGTCGGTCATGTTTTTGATGATTTTTTTAAATATAATTCAATGCATATCATGTGCTTCTTCTTCTCGGCACTGTACTTCACACTAATGTTTCACTGTTCCCTTCAACAACAACTACTAATCATAGGATATGTACAGCAAGTAGTGGACATACAGAGAGAGAGAGAGATCAGAAGGCATAAGAAAAATATCTGCATTTGATTGTTTACATTTGATTATTAACAACAATCCGGAGAGGGTGTTAGTTTAGGGTTGAAGTTGCCTGGAGGTGTACTTTTATTGCGGTTTTGAAGGAGGATAGAGATGCCCTTTCTTTTATACCTGTTGGGAGCGCATTCCACATTGATGTGGCATAGAAAGAGAATGAGTTAAGACCTTTGTTAGATCGGAATCTGGGTTTAACGTGGTTAGTAGAGCTCCCCCTGGTGTTGTGGTTATGGCGGTCATTTACGTTAAGGAAGTAGTTTGACATGTACTTCGGTATCAGGGAGGTGTAGCGGATTTTATAGACTAGGCTCAGTGCAAGTTGTTTTACTCTGTCCTCCACCCTGAGCCAGCCCACTTTGGAGAAGTGGGTAGGAGTGAGGTGGGATCTGGGGTGGAGGACTAGAAGTAATCTGACTAGCTTGTTCTGGGATGTTTGGAGTCTAGATTTGAGGGTTTTGGAGGTGCTAGGGTACCAGGAGGTGCATGCGTAATCGAAAAAGGGTTGAACGAGAGTTCTCGCCAGAACCCTCATGGTGCTTTTGTTGACCAGAGAGGAGATTCTATAGAGAAACCTCGTTCGTAGGAGCAAGGGTGAAGTGTCTTGTGCAAGGACACAACGAACGTGACTAGGATGGCGGAAGATAGGGATCGAAACAGGAACCCTCAGGTTGTTGGCACAGCCGCTCTACCAAATTAGAATTTTTTCGTGCATTGCTCATCATCTCCGGGTCTTAGATGTCAAAGTTTACCAAATTATTGTTTTATGGCTGCAACCTTCCACTCTCCAGCTGAGAGGCATGATTTATGGTATAGAATTGACATTCACCAGCTCAGATGAGGCGATGCAGTAGCAGCTCACTGGCTCAGTATGTCAACACTTTAGCTGCGCAAGCTAAAGTCACCTATCTGTGATCACAGCGTTAGCACTTATAATAACAATAACAATAACATTAACTAGCATACTAGGAACAGTTAGAAAATAATATTACAGTCATTAATTAGACAGGAACTAAAATAATATGAGAGCAGCATGGGGCATCCTAAATAGCATTATTAAAAATGGTGATAACAAGGATTACCCTCAAAATAGACAAAAACGTAAAAAAATGACAATGTGGACAAAGTAGTTGAAAGCTTTAATAACTACTTTGTAAATATTGGACCGATTCTGGAGGAAATAATTCTAGTTCCAGTGCCAGTTGAGGACTTGTATGATACCACAGACAGAAATCCCAACTCGATGTACTTCACGGACATGTCAGAAGAGGAAATAATGAAAATTGTGAATAAATGTAAATCTAAGACCTCAACTGATTGTAAAATAATTGACATAGAAACGATAAAAAAAGTTATTGAAAAGATTTTATAACCTTCAATGTATATCAGTAACCGACCATTTCAAAAAGGCTAATTACCAAACAAAATGAAAAAATCAGAAGTTGATTTATAAGACTGGAGACAAACACCAGTTTATACACTGTATACCTGTTTCTTTACTTCCAAAAGTTTTGATATTTATTGAAAGACCATTTATCAACAGTATGGACACATTCATAAATAAAAGTGGAACACATGCGGAGAACCAATACAGAGCCTACATTTCAACATTGATGACATTATTCGATAACGGAAGAGATTACCAGTGCAATAGATGGTAAACAGTGTTCAGCTGCAGTGTGTATGGATCTAACAAACTCATTTGACAAAATTAATCATAATATCCTGACAAATTTAAAAGATATGGCATCAGAGATCAGGTTTTGAACTGGGTAAAAAGCTACATGACTAACAGAAAGCAGTATGTGAAGCTCAGCAAAATAGCGGCGTACCCCAGGAATCAATACTGGGCCCAAAACTGCTCAATCTCTATATAAACGACATTTGCAAGCTACAAAGGACTGAAAGTTAGTACTATTTTCTGACGACACAGCTGTTTTGTCCAGGAGAGAACACAGAAGCAAATACAAATGATAATGGAAGAAATTAACTAATTAAAGAGATGGTTTGACGAAAACAGCCTCAGTAAAACTAATGCTATTTGGTAATAGTGACAGAGTTTGACATAGTCAAACCAAATTGTGGGGAGTAATAAAAGATGATAAAATAAACTGGACATCTCATATAATAAAATATATCACATAAGATGATATAAACTATAACCTGCTACCCAAAAAAAACAATACTTCTTCTCAACAAAGGAAGAGAAATATAATAATACATAATAATGCAACTTAAAAGATTTGTGTGCACATACAACATTTAAGACTTTCAGTATATCAGTGTGTGAAATTTGATTTTGGAATGGATTAAGCAAATAATTCAAACAATACACAAATATGATTCAGTTTAAGAAACTGTTCAAACGCAAAGTATTTACAAAGTACAAAGAACATTCTCTTGAAATTATTTCAACAATAAAACAATTGTACAAAGCGAACCAGTGAACATCATTGTTTCAGCTGCACATTAAGCAAGTTGCTAAAACAGCCTTCTTTCATCTCTGTAAAATCTTCAAAATCTGTCCCATTTTGTCCACCAGCGACACTGAGATACATGCGTTTGTTACATCCCGTCCCGATTACTGTAACATATTATTTTCGGGTCTACCCAAGTCCAGCATTAAAATATTTGGTACAAAATACAGCTGCTAGACTTTGGATTAGAAAGTGGGCTCATATTACACCTATACTGTCTCACCTGCACGAGCACTTGGTACATTTCAGCGGCGATTTTAAGGTTTTGTTACCCACATACAAAATACTAAACGGTTTAGCACCATCTTATCTTGCTGATTGTATTGCGCTGTACGTTCCGTCCCGAAATCTGCATTCCAAGAATGCCGGCTTATTGGTGATTCCCAGAGCCCCAAAAAAGTCTGCAGGCCCTAGAGAGTTTTCTATTTGGGCTCCAGTACTCTAGAATGCCCTACCAGCAATAGATAGAGAAGCTACCTCAGTAGAAGCATTTAAGTCCCATCTTAAAACTCATTTATTTACTCTAGGTTTTGAATAGATCCTGTTTAGACCTATTGATCTGCCGCTTTTCTTTGCTGCTCTGTAACCCACCCCCTGTATGGAGAGGATACCAGGTGGTCGTGGATAATCTCTGGAGAGGTGTGGATCACTCTTCTACGTACCTGCGTTGTCAACATATCTACATGCAAGAAGATCTTCCTGCTGGCTTCTACATGGAATGGACTCGCACATTATCTATGATTGTAATAATTCAATAATGTACCCACTCAAAATCCATTGAAGCCGTTCAAACCAGGAGGGGGTGCCCACAACTGCGGCCCCTTCCCAAGGTTTCTTTTTTTTCCCAGCTCGGGCTTTTGAAGTTTTGCCTTGCCTGGGTGTGGGTTCAGATCAGGGAATGTCATTTTGGTTTGTGAAGCCTTTTGAGGCACTTGTGATTCAGCGCTAGACAAATACATTGTGATAAAATTATGAAAAAATTACATTAATACAATCTACTTAACTTATTATTGAGAACTTTATTATTCATGTACTGTATTTAGACTGTGTACAAATTGAGAACAGGAAGAACAAGTTGAGAACAGGAAGAACAAGATGAGAACAGGAAGTAAACAAATATGTTAGTAATTGCTATGAAATGGAAAAGGGATAGGCTTAAATAAGCTCTGCTTCGTACTACTCTTTTTCGGATATTTTGTAACGAAAACACTGGAAATATGTGATGTATCATATTGTAATTGTATGCATGTTTGAAATAACCACAACTTTTCTGCCATTGAAAGTTATTATACAGTTTAACCATTTAGCCATCATTCTGATATTTAACAATGTAAATTTTTGGCCCTTGTATTTCAAAGTCAACCTGCATTAAATTTGTGCGCGTGCGTGCGTGCGTGTTTGTGTGTGCGCATATGTGTGTGTAACAATGGGTTTGTAAATCGTCTTCAACCCATCGCTTTTGGGCTGGTCTGGGTCAAAGAGTCCAGGAAGGGATATTTTTTTTAATCCCAATCTGCCCCTGTTTTGATCCTACACTCACCTTACTGTCACCTGTTATAAGGTCAAATATAGGAAATCTTGTCAAAGTCATCATTCATGGAAATTCGGGCTACTAATATTTTTGACTGGAAACCTCACCTAACAGATACGCTTGTTGCCATCTAATACCATATTCCTTTAACATCAGCGCTTCATCTACAGCCCAGGTGCCTTTTTGAGAGAGATTGTATAAAACAAATAAGAGCAAGATGACCTTTGGAGGGATGATGTACATGCTGCACACACATCCTGCTCTGCCCCGCTCCATTTCCTGTACATGACTGATGTCATGGACTAATGGGGGTGTGGAGGTGATATGAAGCTCTCAAAGGAGATGGTGCTTTGTGTGTTATCACGATTCCAGCTCAGCCAGGGGTGTTCATCACAGGTCTGGAATGGCGACCAGCTGTGATCTATAGGATCTCATGCTGGCAGGAACATATTTTTTACTACTGCTTGAACACACCCGACCTAACGGGAAAGCCCCCCAAAAAAGTAGTCACTACTAAAGACATCACATTTCAGGTGAGGAAACTTTAAATATACACTAGGATATTTGGTGTTCACAGTTGAATGGGTCACTAAAATAAAATAGGGTGAATGGATGTTATAGGATCTCGCAGATGTTAAAACTTTTACAAGGGGGTAAAAGAAGGACGACAGCTCCCACACAGGCTTAGGTCACATTTTAAAGCATGGAATTTTCCAGGTAGCTAAAGACTTAGAACAAAAAGAATGTCGGATGGCAAAGTTTTGATATTTTCACTAAAACACCATAACAGACAGCTAATTTTATAAATGGCACCTCAATGGTCATAACATTTGGAATTTATCAAATATGCCTTATAAGTCAAGTCAAATTTATTTACAAGTTAAACTCGAAAAATGTGAATATCGTGCAAAAGTTCGTTCATGTCAGCAATTCAACTTCAAATGTGAAACTAATATGTGATATACACTCATTACATGAAAAGTGAGATGTCAAGCCTTTCTTTGTTGTAATTTTGATGACCATGGTTTACAAATTATGAAAACCCCAAATTTTCTGAGATTTTCAATTTGAGGTTTTCGTAAACTGTAAGCCACAATCATCAAAATTATTTCAAAAGAAGGCTTGAAATATATTGAGTTGCATGTCATGAGCCTATGTCATACAATCATTTCACCTTGTAAATCTAATTTCTGGAAACAAACTTTTGTACAATATTCGACATTTTTGAGTTTTCACCTGTATCTAGTTCACAACCAACGTTATCTCAAGACGCTAGAACCATGCCCCTGATACCATAAAGAAACCAAATGAACTCCACAAGAGCAAGTACTTAGGCAATAAGGCACATTCATCCCTTCATGAGGTGTCCTCATGTTTTCACAGGTGTGTGTAAGCAAAGTCTTCTACTCCTGAACCGCAGCTCACAGTTAAAATGTGTCATGTTGCCTCAGCTATTATTTTACACAACACAACCTCAAATATTGACACTTAAGTTGGATTGGTTTGGAATTGCTTAATAATCAAGCAGTTTGATACACACTAGAGATTCGCGGATAGGCAATTATTTCATCCGCAACCGCATCAGAAAGTCGTCAACCATCCGCAATCCACCCGATCTAACATTTGATCAGAACCGCATCCGCCCGCCATCCGCCCGCACCCGCCCGTTGTTATATATCTAATATAGACGATGCAAGGCATTAGTGAGGTTATACAGCTTTTGCCTGTTAAAGAAAGGAGACTGATCCAATGCAGCACAGACATTCGCGTGCCACGCTGTCACGACCCAGACGCACACCAGTGCGCAATCATATGGGAGCCGCGCTGAGCGCACCTCCAAGCGCGTCTCGCTGCCGGCGACGGCCGGGTATATGGGCCCGACGCTCCAGCGCCATCCATTTTCAGGGCTAGTTGATTCGGCAGGTGGGTTGTTACACACTCCATAGCGGGTTCCAACTTCCATGGCCACCGTCCTAGCTGCTGTCTATATCAACCAGGATGAGCCCCACCCCTTTCGTGAGCGCACTTTGCGCGGAGTGACCCCTGTTACGCGCCCCCGGCAACAGGGGTGGCGGGCAGGTAAGCTGCGCGGGCGGAGCGCGCGGAGTGACCCCTGTTACGAGCCCCCGGCCACGGGGGTGGCGGGCAGGTAAGCTGCTTACCTGCTGCGCGTGACGCCGGCCGCGGCGAAGGCGGACGAGGCGCGGTGTCGGTGCGGTGGACGCGGTGGTGACCCTGGACGTGCGTCGGGCCCTTCTCGCGGATCGCCTCAGCTACGGCTCCCGGTGGGGCCCTCTCGGGGGAAGGGGCCTCGGTCCTGGACCCCGGCGAGGCGTCGGGGGCCTTCTCCGCTCCGTAAAAGTGTCCATCTCTTTTCTTTTCTTTTTCTTCTGTTGTGGCATATGCAGCAGGTGCCTGCTCGTTTTTCGTATGTGGGTAACAACATTTAACTATGTATATATATTTCCGAATTGGTTTAACTGCCACCCGCCTGAATCTATTTAAAATCTATTTTTTTTAAATTTCAATCGCCCGACCCGACCCGACCCGACCCGACCCGACCCGCTGATAAAATCTAATTTTTTTAAATTTCATCCGCCCGATCCGCGGATAATCCGCGGACTCCGCGGTTGTGCCCGCAAACCGCGCATCTCTAATACACACCTTTAGGGAGCTTACAAACATATACAGTATCTGTAAAATTTGAACAATATTGGTTGAAATATATGGCCAGCATCAAGGAAAACGGCACAGGTGGAACTTAACAAATTGACCATAAGTCATTGACCATTTGCCTAATGACTATAAACACATTAAGGGTATCTGTGTACAATGCTATCATGCTACAATGCACAACCCTTAGGGTGCACCATATCATAAGAGATGGAAGAGCCAGAATCAAAACCTTTTCATTCCTCACTGAAGATAAGCGTAAAGAGGAAGAAATGCTCATCAAGTTTGATGTACTCTAACAAAAAATAAACATTTA
The DNA here is from genome assembly GCF_033978685.3 of Nerophis lumbriciformis. Lineage (NCBI taxonomy): Eukaryota > Metazoa > Chordata > Actinopteri > Syngnathiformes > Syngnathidae > Nerophis > Nerophis lumbriciformis. The sequence goes on from NC_084555.2 coordinate 41,894,773, forward strand.
ATTTGACAAATTAAAATGTCAAGAAATTAGGGTGCAACCAAATGACATATTTGGAAACACCAAGGCTACCAGTCATATATAAATGTTGGCCTGGTGCCCTGCTATGTCTGCTGAGGACTATAATAATAATAATAATAATGTGGTAATGGGTCATATCAATCACCACATTAACATCAGTCATGTATGGCAGCCTTTTGGAGATATAAAACGACATTAACAAATAGAAAACGCTATCATGTGTCAGGTCATTTATTGGACTTTCTGCAAAGACCATTGCCTGCCAATGTGTATACTGGCCAAGTACAGTACTATAACTCACACGAGTGAATACACCCTTCACATTTAAGCAACCATGGCATCTTCTCAAGGGACAACACTATAGAAACAATAATTTGATATAACTTAGTAGTCAGTGCATGAAATGTATATCCAGTACAGCTTTACTGTGCAATATAAACAAGTCCACGTACAACCATAAATATTTAAATAGCTAGCAACGCAAGGGGTGTCTAGATTGTGTCCAAAGTGTCAATATTTAGTGTAAGCCTCATTGTTATCTAGCACTGCCTTAATCTTCTTGGGCATGGAATCAACCAGAGCTGCACAAGTGTTACTGGAATCACATTGGGTTCGGATGTGGAGACATACTTGGCCACTTCATCACTTCACTTTCACCTTCCTCTACTACTTGTCATCTTGGAGGTGTGTTTAGGCTTGTTATCATGTTGGAAAACAGCAATGCAGCCCAGTTTCCCAGGGGAAGGTATAATGCTGTACTTCACAATGTCATAGTACATGTTGAAATTCATGTTTTCCTCAATGAACTTCAGCTCCCCAGTGCCGGCCGGCAGCACTCATGCAACAGTAGATGCAACAACCAGGCAAGACACAATTATCATATTCATAATAATAATAATAATAATAATAATAATAATAATGGACTAGATTAATATAGTGCTTTTCTAGACAGTCAAGCGCTTCACAGAGAACTGAAAACCCATCATTCATTTTCATTCACACTTTGATGGTGATAAGCTACATTTGTAGCTACAGCTGCCCTGGGAAAGGCTGACGTAAGTGAGGCTGCCAATTTGCACCTCCAACCACCAACAAACATTCATTCATACACATTCAAGTGATTTGCCGAAGGACACAGCAAGAATACGCCTACCTTTTGAGTCACGCCGTCCCATTTGAGCCATGCCGTCCCATTTGAGCCATGCTGTCCCAAATGAGTTGCTAGCTACTCCGATGGCTGGTTGTTGACTTATTTTCAGTGGATAATAGGGATGTCCCGATCCGATATTTGGATCGGATCGGCTGCCGATATTTGCCAAAAATTGCGTATCGGGAAGGCATGGGAAAATGCCGATACAGATCCAGTTGAAAAAAAAAACTCCGGTCCGTGTTTTCCAACGCACCGATTTAAATAATACATTCCACTTTTCTGCTGCTCCGTAATTTCCGTTCCGCATTTTCCAGCACACCTTCAACACATCCACAATTCTCAAGCAGTTGCTTTTAGCTGCTGGCATTACACGACAGGCTCTTCTCACTCTTTCCTGTGTCTCCCTCTCACAGACAGCAAGTGCACCTTCTTACACACGTCACATACTGTCACGTCATACGTCACATACTGTCACGTCATACGTCACATACGTATACGTCCTCCCCGAGCAGAGAGGTAGCAGCATGGCTAACGTTAGCTGTGATGCTAGCGCAGCCGTGCGAGCAACGCTCCCTCTAAGGTGCTCGCCTGTGCAATTGCGCACTGTTTAAGCGTCCTCTGCGCATAGCAAATCTATGCCACGCACAAAGGGGGCGTGGTTGGGGGAGTGGCTAAAAAAGGGAGGGGTATATTTACAGCTAGAATTCACCAAGTCAAGTATTTCATATATATATATATATATATATATATATATATATATATATAGGGCAGCACGGTGGTAGAGGGCTTAGTGCATCTGCCTCACAATACGAAGGTCCTGAGTAGTCGTGAGTTCAATCCCGGCCTCGGGATCTTTCTGTGTGGAGTTTGCATGTTCTCCCCGTGACTGCGTGGGTTCCCTCCGGGTACTCCGGCTTCCTCCCACCTCCAAAGACATGCACCTGGGGATAGGTTGATTGGCAACACTAAATTGGCCCTGGTGTGTGAATGTGAGTGTGAATGTTGTCTGTCTGTCTATCTGTGTTGGCCCTGCGATGAGGTGGAGACTTGTCCAGGGTGTACCCCGCCTTCAGCCCGATTGTAGCTGAGATAGGCTCCAGCGCCCCCCGCGAACCCAAAGGGAATAAGCGGTAGAAAATAGATGGATGGATATATATATATATATATATATATATATATATATATATATATATATATATATATATATATATATATATATATATATATATATATATATATATATATATATATATATAAGAAATACTTGATGTTCAGTGAATTCTAGCTATATATATATATATATATATATATATATATATATATATATATATATATATATATATACATATATAAAATAAATACTTGAATTTCAGTGTTCATTTATTTACACATATACACACACATAACACTCATCTACTCATTGTTGAGTTAAGGGTTGAATTGTCCATCCTTGTTCTATTCTCCGTCACTATTTTTCTAATCTTGCTGAACACCCTCTCTGATGGTGAATTGATGTGTGGCACGCACAAAAGTGCTTTCATCAAATGCACTAGATGGCAGTATTGTCCTGTTTAAGAGTGTCACAACATTGCTGTTTACGGCAGACGAACTGCTTCACGGTATACAAAAACGTGACTGCTGTTGTTGTGTGTTGTTGCCGCTGTGGGAGGACGTTAATGAAACTGCCTAACAATAAACCCACATAAGAAACCAAGAACTCGCCCTCCATCATTCTACAGTTATAACGTGATTGGGCAAGTATGCTGTTTATATTGTGGGTCCATGAGGACCTGAGTCCGCCTGAATTTCGGGAGATTTTCGGGAGAAAATTTGTTCCGGGAGGTTTTCGGGAGAGGCGCTGAATTTCGGGAGTCTCCCGGAAAATCCGGGAGGGTTGGCAAGTATGATATACTGTATGTAAAAAAGATTGCTGAAATGTATACTCACTTGCGTGAGATACTGTAAACATGGAAAAAAAGATAGAACAATTACATTTTTACAGACTTTCTAAAAGGGGCTTTAACCCACCTTGTTGATATAGAAAGATTGTAATCACTCTGATTATTGCTTTCAATTCTTTATTAAAAATGTTCGTCTCTCTCCGCTTTTCTGTCTAATAATTTTTCCAAACTGTGTGTTCTTGGCGCCGCTTGACAGGTGAGGTCAATAACAGGGTGCTGCTGACATAAAAAGCCAAATGTGATCCAAGACAGACTTATTTAGTACCTGACACCCTCTCCTGTAGGAAGAACGTGCAAGGAAAGTAGCTGCACGTATGGGAAGGAATTTACTCCCTGGGCATTTAGATTGAAAAAAGATATTTGTGAACTAAACGTCAGTCCTCCCTACTCATTATTTCAAATAGCAAGGCTATTGCTATCTCACTCCATGACTTCATGGTGCTTGTGCTTTCCTTTCTTTGGCACAGTGAAACATCAATCAGATATATGAAGCCAAGACTTGCAGAGGGAACACTTTTCCACCCTTTAAAGGTCTACGCCAAAAGAACGCAGAAAACTTCCTTTCAATCCATAAGATCTGCGCTTTGAACTACAATTTTTCCTAAAGCTTCCTGGAAGTATCAGGAAAATAAACAATTTACAACATTGGCCGATTTTCCACCTGTCATGTTCAGGGCTTTACACTATAATCGCAACTAATAGTTAGTCTAAGCTCTATGCCGGGAAATCTTGAATTCAGGAAGAGGGAAACGTCTCATCTAGAGCCCAAACACACTTCTTACAAATAGTTAGTCAGCTTTAGCAGAATTACGAGGGTGAACAGTCACCATAAGGGCACCCGTGACTCAGCAGGACTGTCTTCCTTTTACTCTCATTCTATTTGAACCTCAACTGTGAGTCAGAAAACAAATATGTTGTGTAAGTCAACAACAAAGAGGAGTACACATGGCAAGTGTACAGACTTCAGAGTCGTAAATAGATCTACTATGACTCACAGATAATCACTTTGGAAAGTGGTGAAAACAATTCCATCCATCCATCCATTTTCTACCACTTATTCCCTTTGGGGTCACGGGGGGCGCTGGAGCCTATCTCAGCTACAATCGGGCGGAAGGCGGGGTACACCCTGGACAAGTCGCCACCTCATCGCAGGGCCAACACAGATAGATAGACAACATTCACACTCACATCCACACACTAGGGCCAATTTAGTGTTGCCAATCAACTTATCCCCAGGTGCATGTCTTTGGAGGTGGGAGGAAGCCGGAGTACCCGGAGGGAACCCACGCATTCACGGGGAGAACATGCAAACTCCACACAGAAAGATCCCGAGCCCGGGATTGAACCCAAGTCTACTCAGGACCTTCGTATTGTGAGGCAGATGCACTAACCCCTCCATTAACTGGAAATCTCACAAAGCCAAACTATAACTACACCTTGGCGAATACACAAGATGTCAAAAAGAATGACACAATTAACAAGAAAAGCCCCATGCAAGTTTGTAATTGTGAATGACCATTTGGTTTATTTAACAGGATAAATCAGGGGCCTTCAAATTGTGCAGTGAGCCTCCCCTCAGGGAACACAACACAGTTGGGGTCTCCCCTACTACCTATAAAAAAACATATTTTCTAGAGTTATCCGGTCACCCCAAAATCCCTATAGTCACACACTGTAGTGTGTGACTATAAATATGTGTAATTTTGTCTTTGACTTAATTAGCAACTTTTACACGGGCACTAACTTTTCAGAATGTTGTAAGTATTATATCCCATCCTCTTACAGCTTTTAGCACATAATGACGCATTGTAATGACGCGTGTATATAACACTTGCATGCACATTAGCTTTGTGTGGGGTCAGCTAATGACAGTGATTTGGCCAAGTTTAGATACTAACATTAGCTATTATTAAATTAATATTTTATGATTGCAAATGGTTAGCTGCTTCTCAGGGATTATTTTTGTTCGTGTGCACGCTCTTCCCACGGGACATGTGGATGAGACATCATGACAAGCTTGAACGCCAGACAAATTTGTCAGACAGATGAGCAATTTTTATTCAATATAATTAGTAATTATGAAAAATATAGACATTTAAAAATATACGGCCCCTTAAGCTTTTCAATCCGCCCTGCCGGACACTTCCAAATTATTATCGAAACTGGAGCTGCCAATATGATGTGCAGTGTCGTTTTTAAATTACTGAAAGTCTTGAACTATAGTAAGTATTCCAATGGTTGGACTCTGCCCTTTTGAGTGATATACAGGTTATTACAGTAATCTATGTCACAGCAGCTCCAGGCAGACGAGGCACAAAGCAGTGTGGGCGGGGTTTGTTTGCAGAGCAGCCAGCCTGAAACATGGGTGTCGAGGACATTTACCGGTAGTAAAAAAAAATAAAAAATCCATTCCATATTTTGATGTGGTGTGCCATAACGTTTTGAGCATTCTATCAGTCAAGTCCAACACAATATGTTTCATGACACTGGTCAACTTCCAGTTTGACTGAACATCAAATAAAATGTTCCACACTAACCAACAGAAATTAAATCCATTCATCTATTCATGTCAACGTCGTTGCCATTATTAAACCTTTACAGGCACTGTATCGTATAACTTTGGCAAAAAAGCAAGGGATCACATTTTCCCAACTGTAAAATTGTCATGATGGTGACAGTGTGTCTTAAAAATAATTGATCCAAACTGGAAAACTAATTTTGGAGCTTCCACTAAGTGTATACATGATTGATGGTACTATTGAATTTATATAGTCAGAATCAGCCATACTAGCAAGGAAAATGCTTTATATTAAGAGAGAAAGAGCCCAGGTCACAAAATGTAAACAATTTGACAACTGATAGTTGAAATCATTATGAACTATGAACATTTTCCCAGAAAGCCTTTGTTTGACAAACATCTCAACATCTCGAAACAAGACTATGGAATCAGCCAGCAAACTGCAACTAAAACATTGTAAGCCAAGAAACTATTAAGCCTGTCTGATTAGCAGTCTTCAGAGAGCTTACTGCAAAATAAGTGTTCAACATTTATTAGTTGGATGTGTTTTAGTTATTCTAAAATCAGGAGGAGAAAAGGGAAGCTGTCAAAAGAAAATATATTTGTCCCAGTCTATTTTTATGGAAAATAACCTGGTTAACATTATGTCTGGTGAACTGTGTTATATTTGTCCATACATTATGGATTTACCTTAATATCTCAAATGGAAGTAAACTTTTACCAGCCTTGACATGTGTTTTACATAATGTTTATTAAAGAATAACAGTTAAATACCGTCATCTGAAATGATTTATCGCAATTTTAAACACACAGTTGAAGAGGTTTGTAATTAAACAGCTGTTTGTTTAAAAAAACATTTTAAATGTCAGAATCTGGTTGTTTATATCTCTTTTTCGTAGGCCTCCCTGTATGGCTCTAAAGGTCATTTAAACAAACTTGTGGGTTTCTTTTTCATTAGATAAATTCACTTGCAACACTCTCGAAATGGTTTGGCATTTGATCATGCTGTGCTGCATCTTTTATTGTAGTACTGATAGTCATTTTTTTGAATTATATTTTATCTCATGATTAGAAAAAAATAAAACTGCTTATCCTGCATGGCTACTGACATTTGAAACAACAGGTGTGAGTTGGTAAAATGGCACAGCTTTTGTTCATGTGTCAGTTTTATTTAATCAATGTCTTCCATTGACAGTATAATATTCTTCATTTTAAAGGAACCTTTGTTTTCCTCAAGCCTGTGGCTTTTAAGGCTACTGAGACCTAGCTAACAAATATGCTGAAATTGATGACATGTACTGTAAGTTTATCTTTGCTAACAACACACAAGCTTTACAAAAAGATTGTAAAGAATGAAAAAAAATAGAAAATGATGAAAATGAGCAACAAAAGAAAATATAGAGCGTTGAACAGTTAGTTTGTAACTGAAAAGTTAGCATTTTTTACTGAACATTTAACTTGTCGCTGAACAGCAAGCTTGTAACTGCACAGCTAACTTGTAATTGTACAATTAGCTTGTAACTGAATACTTAGCTTGTCAATGAACAGTAAGCTTGTGACTGAATAGTTAACTTGTAACTGAGCAGCCAGCTAACTATAACTGATCAATTAGGTTTACAAAGTGAAACTAATATAGCTTGTCATTAAACAGTGAGATTTTAACTGAGCTGCTAGCTTGTTACAGAACAGTTAGCGGTACAGTAGCTTTCTGTCAATGTGATGGTGGTTAACTGAAGACTTATTTAATGCACACTCGCTCCTTGTTTGGCAAGTCAATGGGGCTTTCTCGCTTTAAAAAAGAGCACAGCTGAATCACTTACACAGTGTGAACGGGCTGCTTGGTGGTCGCAGGTTGCGGTGTCTGAATCTTGCCGCTATCAATGGCTTGCCTTTCGGCGGGCCGTCTCCATGGTTGGTCTTTCTGGAAAGGGTTGCTGCCCGGCTGGATACGCCTCAAGGCCCCTCTGTCGTGGATGTACACCTGCTCAGGAGCCACCTCCTCACAGCGGGGGCCCTGGAAACCCGAGCGGCACACGCAGGTATGCGGCCGGCTGCAGGAACCGCGGTTCTGGCAGGGTGGCTGGCAGTCGGCTGAAAAGAGAACACAGATGGGAGATCATGTTTGCAGAGGGTCATTTTAGAACATTTCCCTGACCTCAACAGCAGGGTTCATTTTAAATGTTTACAATCAGCTTGAACTTCTGTACATTTTCTGTACCTTTTGTGTATTTGGAGGGGGCCTTGTGATGATTAAAAGTTGTTTGTTTGTTTGTTTTTTTTTAACCTGCTGCTTACTGTGAATCCAACACAACTCCTAAATAGTGTACCTGAAATTGTGAACTTACCTAAGTTTTGTTCCAAACACATTTACAACTGAATCAGGATCAATGATTGTTTTTTTGGAGACGAACTTGCACCCTGACTTGGCAACATTAAAAAGGTCACATTATGATGCTTTTTTTCTAGATTTAAAACACTTCCTTGTGGCCTATAATACATGTAATGATGGTGTTTTGTCAAACTTTTGCAAAGATTTAGTTTTACCGGCCATCTCCAAGCTGCTTTCTGACTGTCTCTTCTGAATGTGCCATTGTGTGGGCAGTCTTATTTAGTCCTCCGCCAGACCATGATGCTGATAAATTACAATGTATTATTATTTATTTAGTTAATTTAATTTAATTTTTTGGCATCAACTAGGGGTGTAACGATATTGTAGATACCACGGTATTGCGGTTTAAAAATCATTACAACAATGCTGTGACGTCTGACGGTATAAAACAAAAACTTTGTGAATGTAGTATTTTCTGGTGCTTTTGCTTTGGCCAGTCTAAAAATAAACTACATTTACCATAATTCTCTGCACAGCATGGCACCAGAGGACAGTATCGGAAGGTTCGGGCATGGAATTACGTAAAAAGGGAGAAGTAGATAAGAGGAATTGTTTTTTTCTATGGACATTTAGTCAAAGTCCATCCATAAAATTTTGAGTAATGTTGCTAACAACAGACAAACAAACCCTGGCGAAAACATAACCTCTTCTGCATAATAAAGCGCTACCTTCGTCTTGAGCGTTTCCAAGGCAACACAGTGCCAAGGCAATGACGCACTGGCGCGGAGAGAAAGTGTCCGGTCGGTCTGCAAACTGCTGGAAATATAAAAAGCTACATGATAAACCATCACCCGGAAGCCAGCTCAGCTAAATACATATTGTTGAGGTATTTACATTATTAAAAGTTAGTTGTCATATATTTGCTTGAAACAGTGGATGTTTCTGCACAATTCTTCGCACTTAAAAACACGTTTGTATAAATATGATTAGAACATTTTAGCATTATGTTTTTCTTCAGTTACAGTAAGTGTGTTTATCCTAAACATCCCTGCCACTTTGTTTTACAGACTATGGCATATTTACCAAGTGTTTTTTTTTGGACAATTCCACAATAATATTGTTCCTGTCAGGACTTGGACTTTGGCGTGGTTTGTTTTCCCATGGTGCAATGGATTTGGACCGGACATGGCGTGAAGTTAAATACATATTTAATTTTAACACTCAAAAAAGAAACAAACAAAAGGGCGCTCACAGTGGAGGCACAAAACTTAACGCAGGGAACAAAAACTTGGACTATGCATAACTATGAACATGGCAAAACAAAAGACACTAACTGTGGCATAAATAAACACAACTTACTTGCGGAAGCAAGGAGCAGCTTGAACGATGGTATCAAGAGTGTCAGGGTTATATCGAGAGTGTGATGTCGCCAGGCTGACTGCCTGGCAACTACGGGCTTAAATAGTGAAGACATGATTAAAGACATGTGCGTGAGTCGTGAGGACAGGTGAAAACTAATGGGTTGCTATGGTGACAAAACAAACAAGAGTGCACAATGAGTCCAAACGTGGAACAGGTGAAACTAATGGGTAACCATGGAAAAAAGACAAGGGAGTGAACTAAAAAGAGTCCAAAAACCAATCAGAACATAACTTAAACAAAACATGATCCCAGACATGACAGTTCCGTAGCCTTAATACCGTGGTAATATCGTACCATGAGATTTTTATATTGTTACATCCAGTGACGTGCAGTGAGGTTTAAGGTTGGGGAGGCGCTGACTCACAAGTCAGATTTACAAACATACAGCATGATGCTAAGTCACTGACTCACAAGTCACATTTACAAACATGACAATATGATGCAATGGCACCGGCTCAAAATCACAAAAACACACAGTATGATGCTAGAATAAAACATTTCAACACACTTAGCACGCAATTAAGACAGCACTGCAGAGCAGACACTAGACCAGGGGTCCCCAAACTTTTTTACTTGGGGACCGCATTGGGTTAAAACAATTTGACCGGGGGCTGGGCTGTATATACTTACTTACTTACTTAGGCCTTTAAATTCCCTAAGGAACATAGGCCATTGATGAAACTCCTCCATCCCCTTCGGTCTTGTGCCCTCCGCTCCAGTTGTTGCCATGACAGCCCTTGCGCCTTCATCTCCTGCTCTGTGGTTCTTCTCCAGGTGGCTCTAGGCCTTCTTCTCTTCCTCTTGCCTTGCGGGTTCCATGTTAGAGCATGTTTTGTGATAGATTTATTGTGTCTAGGCAGTGTGTGACCAATCCAGTTCCATGTCCTCCTCCGGATTTGTGTTTCTATTGTGTCTTGCCTAATGAGGTCCCACAGGTTGGCATTGGAGATGGTGTTAGGCCAGTAGATACCTAGGAGGCAACAGAGGCAGCGGTTGAAGAATGTCTGTATTTTGTTGAGTATGTTGGCGGTGATCTTCCAGGTTTCTGAACTGTAGAGTAGGGTGGATTTGATGTTTGAGTTGAAGATTTGCAGTTTGGTCTTTAGTGATATGTTTTTTGCTTTCCAGATTTTATTTAGGATAGTGAATATGGTCCTTGCTTTTCCAATTCTGGCACTGACATCCTCCTCCGTTCCTCCGTCCACAGCAATAATGCTTCCTAGGTATGTAAAGGTGGCAACCTCGTCTAACTGGTTATGATCCATGTTTATTGGGGAGTTGTTCTTGTTGTTGATACGCATTAACTTAATTTTTGATGTGTTGATTTTGAGTCCAAGCGAAGCAGCTGTTGTTTCCAGTTTGCATGATTTCTCCTGCATATGTTGGTGTGTGTGTGCTAGGAGTGCTAAATCATCAGCAAAATCCAGGTCTTCCAACTGCTCAGTCAGGCTCCACTGTACGCCGGTTCGGTTATTGCTTGTTGTTTGTGTCATGGTCCAGTCTATACAGAGGATGAACAGGAAGGGCGAGAGCATGCATCTCTGCCGCACCCCAGTCAGGACCTCGAAGGGCTCTGACAGGCAGCCTTCATGGAGGACACGACACTGCATCCCTCAGTAGGTGTTCTTGATAAGGTTAATCAACTTTGGGGGAATGCCATAATGAGCCATCACTCTCCATCACTGGGCTGTATATACATATATATATATATATATATATATATATATATATATATATATATATATATATACATATATATTCCTCGCGCACTAATTGACTGAAAACAGCGCAATGATGTCACGTTATCGATGGGAAAATGCATTTTTAGAATATGATATGCCTGAGCGGCGAGGAGACACCGAGAGTAACAAGCAGTGGAAAATGGATTAGAAAGGACAGATTTTTTAAAATTATAATTTAAAAAAACAAATATTTCTTTAAACTTGGGTTTACCCGCGGCCGGATTTTGGATGGTGGCGTAGTTTGGGGACCCCTGCACTAGACAGTACATCATACCCTTTTGTAAATGAAGTCCGTCCGCCTTTCCTTATGGACAAAGATCTCTATGACTTTGTTATAGAAGTCCTCCTTTTTCTCTTTTTCTTTGAGTTTTAAAAGTCTCTCACTCTCAATTGATATAATTCCCACGAAATGCAAGTGGCATTTATCAGGTCTTTTAATATCTCACCATGTTCCTTTACATTGGCATTGTGGATCCTGATATTTAGTCTCCGTTGTTCATTTAGAGCCAGTACGTGATATTCCAAACGTTTTTAAAGAAATCTGACCTTGAATGTGGCAGATGAGCTTTCATGTTTTTCGAGGCTTCTTGGCAGGCTTTTCTGATCCATCCTATCCATTTTCTACCGCTTGTCCCAGGTACAACCTGGACAAGTCGCCACCTCAGTATAGCCCATTTGGGTCCAAACACGGTCATTTGTTGAGAATAAAAGGCAGGGAAAGCAATGAAGACGTTTTCTAGCACAGGCACAAAGCCATTCTTTTTCAGTATACCAATCCTTTTGAAATGAACGCGTTATTTTCTGTCCTCGGACCACACACGTTTGAATAATATCTGGCAGCTCCGGCGTTGGTCTCCCAGTATTAATGACTTCTTGCTATGATTGAAAGTCCAGTCTTGAAAAATTCCTTATTTTAGAAATCAAATACTCAATTTTTAGGGCGAAAAAGCATCGTAGTTTGCGGGAAGCGTTGCAGTTGTTGTCTGTTGTTTTCTTCTTCTACTTCTTAAGGGTTAACGGCTGTTGGCAGTTCATGAACTTTTGATATATCGCCCCCTACTTTGAGTCAGAGGTACTTGCTGCCTGGTGGCCTGCCTTTCCCCCGCCTTTTCCCCGTGACAACAAGCATGCGCCCCCTCGCACGCACACGCTCAATGCACTTTGTGTGTAGCCGTGGAGGCACTACCTGTGTCTGCCTCACTTCTCGTCTGCCTTGTATTTTGATCAGGAAACACGGAATTTCCGCGATTTTGACCATGAAAATTATCAAAAGATACAGTAACCACACCAAAATCACATAGATAGCATAGACCAAAAGAGAAATATTAAAACTTATTTTATTTTATTACTTCGTTTTTGAACATCTCATGGTTAAGCCTTTTACCCCCCTGGTGGCAAGGTGAGGCACTGCCTCACTTGCCTCCCCGTCACTGGTTACATCCCTAGTGACTCAACTTGGTCAAACAATTTTTACAATTTAAATATGATTAATTTTCAAGCAGATTGATGCACTTTAATTTTTTTATGTTACTAAATATTTTTTTAAGAAAGTTATTGTTTTTTCTAAGTTGATCTATATTTCTTCAATGTTAAGAATACAATGTTATGCAGAGGCGTACCGTTTTACAGACAAATTATACTATTTATACGCGGTGGAGAGTGGGGAAAGTCAGCTCAAGTCAATTATTATTTATCTGTTTACATCTGTGATGTTGCAGCATTTTGGCATGTACAGGTTGTTTCAGGTGTCGAGTAAATGTTAGCAAAGGGATATTGGATATTGGATAGAATACTGTCGTCATAAAATTGCCAACAGGCTCACAATAGATTTGCAGTGAGAGGTCATAAAAATACGGTATGAAGTTTAAGATTACTGTTATCTGACGATAAACTGCTGCATAATTTAACATGGTCATAGAAAAAGTGTGCCGCCGATACACTTCCACATCCACTTCAAGTACATTATGCCCGGCAGCATGTGAATTAAGTAAACAGCCTCTCGATCTCGAGACACATACTGTATGTACGTACGGGGTGGAGATGTTATGACATTGTCCTTTTAACAGTAAATCAAGCCACTGGTGAAAGCAAACAGCAATGTTCTGTCAACACACGCAATGGAATGCTATTGACTCAGATGCCGTGGATGCTGACAGCTCGCAGGCGGGAACACAAGCACAGCTTCTTAAAACGAGGAGGGATGAACCACTACAAATCGCGTCTTAATGGACACTACTAGTGGTCAAATAAAAATTATTTTATTAGTATAAGAAATCACAATAACAGCTCTTGCATCAAAAAGGCCCTTTAACCATCAATATTAGTCCAGAATGAGCTGTCATTATTCAAACAAAAACTAACAAACTGAGCATCAAATATCACACCCTCTTGTGGTGAAGCCGATTTGACTCGGACCAAATTTATTTGAGTATTTCACTTAAACAACTCTTAGGAAAATGCAGCTCTTTTTTGATAAACTGTACACCTACAGAAAATGGGGTTGTAGCTAGTGATGTGAATTTTCCATCATGGAATAAAAAAGGAATGTCCTTGGTTCTGTCTTGGCAAGGAGTTCAATACATCATCTAAGTTGTATGGACTGGAAGGGTGCCACCTTTTTGTCTTGTCGTCTGCTCAAACTCAAGATTTGGAGGAGGCATTGTAGATCAAGTCTGGTGACATTCTAGAGATGACAGGTCATGTACATGCAAAAATATATATTTTTATTTATATATGATAATAATGGATTGGATATATAGTGCTTTTCTAGACACTCAAAGCACTTTACAGTGAGAACTAAGAACCCAGCATTTATTTACTCCAAGTTCACAGAGTTTTCCAAACAGAAAGCGAGAATGTTTTTCAATTTAAATGTAATGTGATTTTTAGAAGTGACTCTCTTTGGATGTTGTGGGATTGTTTGATTGACACGTCTTTTCAAAATAGTATGGAAATTTGGAACAGCAACGCAGGATTGGCCTTGGGTGTTTGTGCTCCACTTTTCAAGAAGGATGACCAGGGGATATTTTCCAACGGCAGGGGATCACACTCCTCAGCCTCCCTTTTTTAATATTAATATTAACAGTGGTTAACTTCCTTTTACACTTGTGTGACAGTTAGGAACAAGAAAATGTGCCTGTCTGTGTGGCCTCAGTGTTGTGTGAAAGGCCATTCTTCGAGGAACAATATTGTCAGTATTGACAATAGCATGGGGAGGTCAGTTACATGTGCCCCACATGAAGCCTCTTGCTTGGCTTGGGCATACAGCCTGTCTGCATCCTCCATGGGCCCTGCCTCTGGCCTGTTGAGCACATTGTCACAGTAATTGCTGTCGTGCAGATTTGTCTTGCACATCATTAAAACTAATTGCCTCACATTCCATCCATTTCACAAATATGCACAGCGATCATTTGAGAGAGTACTAAAACCAGAATCGGTCGGAAATAAGAAAGAGAAGAAATGGCAAACATTCCTGACATTGCCACTTCAGCATTAATTATGACTGAGGAAGAGTGGGCAAGTTTTGGGAGGTTATGTACAAATCCAGTCATCTGAAAAGACTCTGTTAAGATTATCTTTGGCAGCTTGGGACAGTCCAAACAAACATGGTGATGCAGCCGACTCAGCAATAAAACACATCTTAACATGGATTTTGGACTTCTATGGGCTTCACTGAAACATTTTCACTTCGTATTTAGGTGAAATTCCTCTGCAGTACTCATCAATCCACATCCTTACAAATGTAAGCTACAAAACCATTGTCATCGGAAAGGCTTCAATAAATGCATTTCTACTAATGACCACTGTGGACCATGTGAATTATTTCCCAATAACATTCACCGCTTGTCCCTTTTGGGGTCGCGGGGGGTGCTGGAGCCTTCTCAGCTAAAATGCAAAAATAGTATTTTGCAGAAGCAAGGCTTTGCTTTAATAAAATGTATTAAATACATTTTAATTTAATAAATATGTTGTTGTTTTTTGTTAACAGATCTTGGGACCATTTTTAAGCAGGTACACTGATAATAAAAAAAAGAGTGAAAAAAAGGATATGGTATGCCTTAAGGTACAACATAAACCTATTATACCGATAAAACCCAAAACCAGTGAAGTTGGCACGTTGTGTAAATCGTAAATAAAAACAGAATACATCCATCCATCCATTTTCTACCGCTTGTCCCTTTCGGGGTTGCAGGGGGTACTGGAGCCTATCTCAGCTGCATTCGGGCGGAAGGAGGGGTTGTTATAGGGTTTGTGTTGTCATAACACCCCTTGTGAAATGGTATGCCCCAGCAGCAGGAAGTGGGCGTGTGTGATGTTCTGAAGCCAGTTGAATACAGTCGGACTAGAATATACACTAGTCTCAGGTCTCATTATTCATACACACACAAACATGGTGTCAGAAGTGACTAGAACCATACATAGTCAGGTGGAAGAGTACTGTGCTTCACGGAGGGACCCGTGAAGACAAGAAAAAAAAGGAAAGAAAAGAGTGGAACGGCGTTAGCAACAAGCTAGGCTAACAACATCATCATGGCTACAAACATCCCGCCACCGGAGGAGATGAAGATCAGCGCCGATCTTGCAAGTAACTGGGAAAACTTCAGAGCAGAATTCGAAGACTTTGTACTTGCTACAGGATTACAAAACAAAGCAAAAGAGGTACAAGCAGCAACTTTACGAAGAGTGATGGGCGGGGAATGTCGTCACATATACAAACACAACTTGGGACTCACACCGGAGCAAGGAAAGGACGTGACAGTTATTCTCGATGCCTTGGAGGGATATTTCAAGCCAGCTAGAAACGCCATATTTGAGAGATACGTTTTTGGCATTTGCAAGCAAGATGAGGGGGAGCCCATTGATGCATTTGTAACAAAGTTAAGGGAGAAGGCTGCTTCCTGCGAGTATGGACAACTCAGAGAGGATCTGATAAGAGACAGACTGGTGCTGGGTGTGAGTGATGAAAGCGTGCGCCGTCGTCTACTCAGACAGAAGGATCTCACACTAGCATCAGCCATAGAAATATGCAGAGCTGCTGAGATGACAGACAAGAGGATAAAAACGATCACACAGGACAGGGCACTAGAGACAGTGCATGCAACAGATGGCCGGCGGCCGCGAGTCCCACCCAGTCTGGAACGCTCGGACAGGTTCCAGTATCAGACTCCAGGCACGAGTGAAAACAGCACGTGCAAATTCTGCGGGAACATGCACAGGCGCGGACGCGACCTGTGTCCTGCATTTGGAAAAAACTGTCGCCACTGTGGAACAGCAAATCATTTTGCCAAGGTGTGTATGAAGAGGGGCCAAGCTACACGACAGTTACATGCAGCTGACATGGAGGTACATGAGGACATGGACAGGTCTGACACAGAGGCCCACATATACACAGCAGAGTGCATAGGGGCAATTCAGGGTCGGGGGAAGAAATGGTTTGCCAACATAAAAATGAATGGAGGGTCTCAGAGGTGTCAGTTAGATTCAGGGGCAACCTGTGATGTTATGAGCATAAAAGACATGAGGAGACTTGCTCCAGAGGCTAAATTACTACCAAGCCAGACCAGATTAGTACTGTATTCGGGTCAATCAATGCACTCCATAGGCATATTCCGAACAGAGTGTCTACTGAGGGGAAAAGCACACAAGCTACAATTTGAGATAGTAAGAAGCGGGCAAAGACCCCTGTTGTCAGGTGAAACGAGTGAGCGTTTAGGTTTAATGCACTTTACCATTCCAGAGGAGCTGCTTATGGTAAGGCATAGTAGCTCAGAGCCACTAACCAGGCAGCACCTTGTGCAGACTTATCTTGATGTTTTTAACGAGCTAGTTGAGTCACTCCCAGGGGATGTTCATTTTGAGTTACATACTGACGTAGCCCCAGTGCAGGCCTCTCCACGTAATGTCCCAGTGGCTCTCAGAGATGCAGTCAAGGCTCAGCTAGACAAATATGAAAAAGAGGGCCATTTAATCTCAGTGACAGAGCCTACTGAATGGATTAGCAACATGGTGATTATCAGACAGCCAGAGAAGTTAAGGATCTGCATAGACCCTAAGTCATTGAATCAGGCTCTAAGGAGGTCTCACTACATAATGCCGACACTTGAAGATGTGTTACACAAGCTGCCCAGGGCTCGCATATTCATACTTGTAGATGCACAAGATGCTTTTTTGCAGTGTAAGCTAGACGAGGAGAGCAGTTACACCACCACGTTCTGGATGCCGTGGGGCAGGAAGCGCTGGTGTAAGCTGCCATTTGGGGTGTCTGTGGCCCCAGAAATATATCAGCGAAAGCAGCACGAGCTACTGGCAGGTTTAAGCGGGGTAGAGCCAATAGCAGATGACATACTGGTGGTTGGGTGTGGGGAGGCAGATGAGGAGGCCATACATGACCATGACACAAAACTGACGGCACTCATGCAGAGGTGCAGGGAGGTTAAGCTGAGGTTGAGTTTAAAGAAACTGCAATTCAGGGTCAGAGAGGTCAAGTTTCACGGACACATTCTCTCAGCAGCGGGGCTCAGAGTGGACCCTGACAAAAGTAGGGCGGTCCGGGACATGCCACACCCCGAAGACGCCAAGGCCGTACAGCGGTTCATCGGATTTGTGACATACCTCGCAAGGTTCATGCCACGCCTCTCTGAGGTATGCGAGCCACTACGGAGGCTGTTGGACAAAGATGTCCCATGGCACTGGCTACCCAAACACGACGCTGCAGTTGAGGAGATCAAGCGACTGGTCACAACTGCCCCAATCCTGAGATACTACGACGTGACAAAGCCAGTCGTCATCCAGAGCGATGCGAGTCAGAAAGGACTGGGCTGCTGCCTGATGCAGGAGGGTCAGCCTGTGGGGTACGCGTCACGGGCGCTAACCCAGACTGAACAGAATTATGTACAAATAGAAAAAAAGTGTTTGAGTATTGTGTTTTCGTGCCAGCATTTTCATTACTATTTGTATGGGCGAGCGGAGATAATAGCAGAAACGGACCACAAGCCGCTCATTTCAATCTTCACAAAGCCCCTCCTCACAGCACCCAAACGACTTCAGAGCATGCTGCTCACTCTCCAGGCCTACAATCTCAAGGTAGTGTACAAGCCAGGTCCTGATATGCATATTAGTGATACACTGAGCAGGGCCACTGCTCCAACACAGGGGACGACACTAAATATACAAAGCAGTCCATCTGCTGCCTGCAGAGGGAGCAAGAGGCCACTGAGTTAATAAACCAGGCTGAATACCTGAACGTCACCAGCCAGCGGCTAAACCAGATAAGACGGAGGGCGATGGGAGCCTTCAGTTATTGAGAGAAGTGGTGATCCAGGGATGGCCAGATTGCAGAGAGGATGCTCCTCTGGCGATAAGAGAATACTGGTCAATCAGGGACGAGATCAGTGCACAGGATGGAGTACTATTCAGAAGCCAGAGAGTCATAGTACCAAAATCGTTGCGTGCAGAGATGTTGAAACGCATCCATACCAGCCATGTAGGAGGAGATGCCTGCTACAGACAAGCCAGAGACACGCTGTTCTGGCCCAACATGCACAGCGAGATCAAGGACTATGTGAGCCAGTGCTCAACGTGCAATGAATACTCACATGAGCAGCAGCGGGAGACAATGATGTCCCATGCACTTCCTACACGACCTTGGCAGATCCTCAGCATGGATCTGTTCAAACAAGCGGGCAAAGACTTTCTGATTATTGTTGACCATTATTCTGATTTCTGGGAAATAGAGCTGCTTCCAGAACTTTCAGCGGAGACCACAGTGCTAAGGTGCAAGGCCCAGTTTTCACGTCATGGACAACCGGATCGCGTGATAACAGATTGTGGGTCTCAGTTTGACTGTGAGATCTTCAGGAGATTCGCAAAGGAGTGGGACTTTGACCATGTCAAGTCCTCCCCCAGGCACCCAAAATCGAACGGGAAGGCCGAATCGGCCGTGAAGATAGTGAAGGCTCTGTGCAAGAAGGCAGCCAGCGTGGGTAATGACCCATGGCTGGCCATTTTGCAGTGGAGGAACACGCCCACGGAGGGCATGCTCAGCAGTCCCGCACAGAGGCTGATGTCTCGTAGGCTGAGGACTCCGCTCCCAGTCGCTGACACTCTTTTGGAGCCGAGTGTGGTCACTGGGGTCCCAGACAAAGTGCGGATAAAACACCAGACAGCCAAACTCTGGTACGACAGATCGGCCAGGGACCTGCCTGAGCTGTGTATTGGACAGGACATAAGGATGAAGCCCCTGCCTGGGGCCAGGACAGGCAGGTGGTGAAGAGGAGTTTGTCTACAACAGGTGGGCCCCAGATCGTACCTAGTGGATGTTGAGGGGACATTCTATCGCCGTAACCGGGTGGATTTGAGACCAGTGGAGAGGCACGTGTCCGAGCGCCACCCTGAGCAAAACTGTGTACAGCACAGCTGCCCACCTGATGGGCAACCCAGCCGTCCACCCAGCAAAGTAATGGACACTGACACAGGTGTCCAGGCCGTCAGGCCACTCAGGCAGACTGACCAGCACCAGCCTATGGCTGGACCACCTCCATCCCCATCACCATCACCACCACCACTATTTGCGCCAGCCGGGCACAGGACGGCCAGTGGCAGGGTGGTGAAAGCGCCGGACAGACTTAATCTTTAGGCATGTCCGAACTCTTGGGTTTTGTGGTTAAAGTATACCTGGGACTGATTTGTTAAGGTTGTTGACACACACACACACAAAAAAAAAAAGAAAAAAAGAAAAAAGAAAAAAGATTGTTGTAATGCTGGAATGACATTGATTTGCACTAAGTATTATTTGCACTAAAAGATTGGTTCTCACTGTGCTTGTACTAAGGTTTTCAGCAATGTAAAAGTTGGCATCTATAAAAGGGGAGATGTTATAGGGTTTGTGTTGTCATAACACCCCTTGTGAAATGGTATGCCCCAGCAGCAGGAAGTGGGCGTGTGTGATGTTCTGAAGCCAGTTGAATACAGTCGGACTAGAATATACACTAGTCTCAGGTCTCATTATTCATACACACACTAACAGGGGTACACCCTGGACAAGTCGCCACCTCATCAGAGGGCCAACACAGATAGACAGACAACATTCACACTCACATTCACACACTAGGGCCAATTTAGTGTTGCCAATCAAGCTATCCCCAGGTGCATGTCTTTGGAGGTGGGAGGAAGCCGGAGTACCCGGAGGGAACCCACACAGTCACGTGGAGAACATGCAATGATTTGCAAGTCCTGTTCAAACTATATTCAATTGAATACACTACAAAGACAAGATACTGGAAAATAAACTGGAAAACTTTGTTTATTTTTGCAAATATTATTTGGAATTTGATGCCTGCAACATGTTAAAAAAAAGCTGGCACAAGTGGCAAAAAAGGAGGAATGCTCATCAACCACTTATTTGGAACATCCCACAGGTGAACAGTGAAGTGAAGTGAATTATATTTATATAGCGCTTTTCTCTAGTGACTCAAAGCACTTTTACATAGTGAAACCCAATATCTAAGTTACATTTAAACCAGTGTGGGTGGCACCGGGAGCAGGTGGGTAAAGTGTCTTGCCCAAGGACACAACGGCAGTGACTAGGATGGCGGAAGCGGGGATCGAACCTGGAACCCTCAAGTTGCTGGCACGGCCACTCTACCAACCGAGCTATACCGCCCATTGAACAGGCTAATTGGGAACAGGTGGGTGCCATGATTGGGTATAAAAGCAGCTTCCATGAAATGCTCAGTCATTCACAAACAAGGATGGAGTAAGGGTTACCACTTTGTGAACAAATGCATGAGCAAATTGTCAAACAGGTTAAGAACAATATTTCTCAACGAGCTATTGTAAGGAATTTAGGGATTTCACCATCTACGGTCCGTAATATCATCAAAAGGTTCAGAGAATCTGGAGAAATCACTGCGCGTAAGCGGTAAGGCCGAAAACCAACATTGAAGGTCCGTGACCTAAGATACCTCAGACGGTACTGCATCAAAAAACGACATCAGTGTGTAAAAGATATCACCACATGGGCTCAGGAACACTTCAGAAAACCACTGTCAGTAATGACAGTTCATCGCTACATCTGTAAGTGCAAGTTAAAACTCTACTAGCAAAGCGAAAGCCATTTATCAACACCCAGAAACGCCGCCGGCATCTAAGATGGACTGATGTACAGTGGAAAAGTGTTCTGTGGTCTGACGAGTCCACATTTCAAATTGTTTTTGGAAATTGTGGACGTCGTGTCCTCCTGACCAAAGAGGGAAAAAAAACATCCGGATTGTTATAGAGGCAAAGTTCTAAAGCCAGCATCTGTGATGGTATGGGGGTGCATTAGTGCCCTAGACATGGGTAACTTACACATCTGTGAAGGCGTCATTAATGCTGAAAGGTACATACAGGTTTTGGAGCAACATATGTTGCCATCCAAGCAACGTTTTTTTCATGGACGCACCTGCTTATTTCAGCAAGACAATGATAAGTCACATTCTGCACGTGTTTCAACAACTAGACTGGCCTGCCTGTAGTCCAGACCTGTCTCCCATTGAAAATGTGTGGTGCATTAAGAAGCGTTAAATACGACAACGGAGACCCCAGATTGTTGAAAAACTTAAGCTGTACATCAAGCAAGAATGGGAAAGAATTCCACCTGAAAAGCTTCAAAATTTGGTGTCCTCAGTTCCCAAACGTTTACTGAGTGTTGTTAAAAGGAAAGAAAATGCCCCTGTGCCAACTTTTTTGCAACGTGTTGCTGCCATTAAATTCTAAGTTAATGATTATTTGTAAAAAAAAAAAAAAAGTTTCTCAGTTCGAACATTAAATATCTTGTCTTTGCAGTCTATTCAATTGAATATAAGTTGAAAAGGTTTTGCAAATCATTGTATTCTGTTTTTATTTACGAATTACACAACGAGCCAGCTTCACCGGTTTTGGGTTTTGTAAATCTATTGGTCTGCATTATTATGTTGTACTATAATGAATAGGGCTCAATCTGATTTGTTTGATTTTGCCCATCATTGACGATCAATGAAATTTATGGTGTTTTTTTAATTTTTTTAAAGAAAAATAATCAGAGGCGTCAGTAACATCACACTGATGTGGTCTAACACTTTTACATGCAAATATTTTCAAATTGATTAAAGGTACTTGTAAAAGGAATACGGTCTTTTATTAAAGTGAAAAAACAGTGATCTCATTTGTGACTTCCTCTTCCTAAAAAAAAAAGGCAAAAACAAAGTTTGTGAGGCTATGGCACTTAGCACCAAGAGGACATCAAACTAAATAGTGGAAGTAAAAGCTGTAAAATATGTTCTGTATTTGAACAAATGGAGCAATCAAAATTACCTTTTTCAAGCGAAAAGCTATACCTCCGGGGTGCGGTGGTGTGCTTTTGTTCAACTTTCAGTGATCAGTCCCACAAGTTGCACGCGATGGCACGGCGAGCTTGGTGTCTGACAGCGTATAGTCCAGACGAGTCTCAATCACGTCCGCGATGTAGAAACATCCTCCCAACACTATTAGTAAAATATTTTTATGTATAGAAAAATATATTTCATCTAAAGAAAGATGATTTTAGAGACTTGACGTCTCATGCGTCTGCACACAGGAATATTTTACTAATATTTGAAGAAGACATAATGAACGCAATTAATTTATCCTCTCAACACACACCCTGCTGTACGCTGTGGGACTCAGCAGGTATCAACTTGCATCCCTCCCACTCCTCCTAAATCTCTGACTATTTGAAGACAGGCCTAATCATGAAATCTCCAAAATCAAACATCCTTTAGGTCTTACAATATGAAATTAACAGTCACATAAGTGTACCGTGTTAATATATCATATATTATTATTATATATTCTAAATGTATTACATTTACAGTAGGAAAGGAATTCATATGGCCCCATTCGTCACGGTTTACCTGACACATGAAACGTGACAAATTGGGGTGTGCACTATCCACTTTAGCCGCCAGATGGCGGTAGAGTGCTAAATATCTTAAAAAGTGTTTTGTGGCAATTCCAAATTGGGTGGAGTATCGCACGGTTGGTGGTTGGTCCCAGCAACTTGAGGGTTGCAGGGTCGATCTCGCTTCCGCCATCCTAGTCACTGCCGTTGTGTCCTTGGGCAAGATACTTTACCCACCTGCTCCCAGTGCCACCCACACTGGTTTAAATGTAACTTAGATAATGGGTTTCACAATGTAAAGCGCTTTGAGTCACTAGAGAAAAGCGCTATGTAAATATAATTCACTTCACTTCAAATTCAATCTTAGTCTCAGTTGCGATGTAGAGTGGCGGGTTAATAATTTTGCAATAAAAAACGACAATTCTACTGGTTAATAAAGAGGGTGTGTGAAACGCAATATGGAGGTATTTGGGTTTCAAACCCAACAATAAAGGTGACGCTTTAAACGAGGAAGAAACGCACTTCAAGTGTTGCTTTAAAACACGCCTGGGTCTGCTAAGCTCTGCTTTCAGGTCAGAATGACAAGGCCGCCGATTTGTGACAATCTGGTTGCTTTATTATTAGTTTTGCAGGACACAACCAGATACAGTACTGTGCAGTGCTAGCGTTACCTCTCTCTTTCTTTACTTGCACACTCACTCACTTACATCACTTAATCAACACTTTGCCATTCTTAAACACACACGCGCGCTACTTTCATGAGTTAATCAGCTCCCTTGCTGTGCACATGTAGATACATAGACGTGCACACAGCTGCTTGGATTGATGCCAAATATTAGCGGCGTTACAAATTAGCAGTCAACTAATGCAAGTGAAATGACTATAGTTTGTAACAAATTGCTACAAATTGTGTTTTATCTTTAACAAATGTGTATTTTACCTGCTACATGGCTTATCTGTGTACATTTATCCATGGTTTTGTTCTTAGTACTTACTAATAATTGTATGTTTCTTAAAGCACAGACCAGGAGTGGCAACCAAAAATCATGAAGCCCATCCATCCATTTTCTACCGCTTGTCCCTTTTGGGGTCGCGGGGGGTGCTGGAGCCTATCTCAGCTGCATTCGGGCGGAAGGCGGGGTACACCCGGGACAAGTCGCCACCTCATCACAAGGCCAACACAGATAGACAGACAACATTCACACTAGGGCCAATTTAGTGTTTCCAATCAACCTATCCCCAGGTGCATGTCTTTGGAGGTGGGAGGAAGCCAGAGTACCTGGAGGGAACCCACGCAGTCACGGGGAGAACATGCAAACTCCACACAAAAAGATCCCGAGCCCGGAATTGAACTCAGGACTACTCAGGACCTTCGTATTGTGAGGCACATGCACTAACCCCTGTGCCACTGTGCTAAATCATGAAGCATTTAGTATAACATCAGTAAAGCTTTTTATTATATTCTAACCTGATCTTTGATTATGGCAGACTATATGTAATATGTAAAATTGTAAATTGTTCTTCGAGTGCAACAAGAAAAGCCCAATGTGTTAAAGACCTTTAGTTTATATTTTAACCTTCTAAAAATAGAAAACATATATTTATTGTATTGTAAGATATTTTGTAAAATATAGCCAATATTCAAATTTTTTTGTAGTTCTCTTTATTTCGATAAGTATCGAAAAGTATGGAAAAGTATCGATATATATTTTGGTACCGGTACTAAATTATTGGTATCGGGACAACCCTAATATATATACAGTATATACATACATACAGTATATATATGTAGAAGACCAAATAGGTGATAACTGTCATAACCAGTACCCCAGGAGACGC
Organism: Nerophis lumbriciformis; assembly: GCF_033978685.3. Taxonomy (NCBI): domain Eukaryota; kingdom Metazoa; phylum Chordata; class Actinopteri; order Syngnathiformes; family Syngnathidae; genus Nerophis; species Nerophis lumbriciformis. The sequence continues at coordinate 41,919,648 of NC_084555.2, forward strand.
CTAAAATTGCCAGGTTTTCCAAAAGTGAACAAGTCTCCACTTCGATCGCAGACATCCTTGATTTAATTTTTGTGTCTTCTATAACCACAGAATGTCAGACAATTTGGCCCCACTCGCCATTAACTTGCAGCTCAAAGACATGTGTTGTCCTCTGCTCATTCATATCTATTGTAGCCAGACGTGTTACTGTACTGTATTGTAGTTATTATTGTCTCTCATCACTTGCTGCTGTAACACGGTTCCTATTTTCCTTCTGTTTAAAGCACATTAAAATCCCGAAGCAACCTAGCCAGTCATCTGACCTCAATACCATAGGAAATCCACACATCAACTGTCTATCCAATCAAATGTGTCCCTGCATCACCCTCCTATGCCCTCACTCCATCGTGTACATTATTTTTAAAGTTGCAGACAAAGTTGCAATGTTTTAAGGCTTAATTATTTCAATGAGATTGCATCAGCTTGTGATTTTATGAATTTGTTATCAATACTATAAGTGGCCTGGATGGTAACAAATTAACGAAATATGCTTTATATACATATTAAATTTAAGTGCAGAGCACATTTTTTAACCCTGACAGCAGTTTACCAGTACCCCAGATGTTTTTTGAGATGCCTAAAATTGCAAGCTTTTCCAAACAATTCTGAAGCAATTTTTCACCAAAAAAGCCTGTGAAACCCTGGGGGACTGATCGATAGCAAGAGTAGGATGTAGTCAGGTGTACTTAATGTCATATAAGTTGCATATATATGTATGTGCCGCTGTTGCTTTAAGGACATTGCGACAGCTGCCGTAAAGGAGGTGCGTTGCTAGCGTGGTTGCTATGTTTGCGGTTAGTCGTAAAAGTGTTCGTCAAGTGTTTGTACCCTGCTAAAATCTCAGTAAAGTTATTCATTGGATTATACCTTTTGTTTTTTTTAACTTTATTACATGGTGTCAGAAGTAAAGGACAATCACGTCGCGGCAAGAAAATGGCCAAGTTTAATCCTCCGGATAGTTTTGCGTTCGACCAACCAAATGAATGGGGAAATTGGAAACAACTAGCAAAGGAGGACGGCGAAGTACAGGACAGTTGCCTGATATATGCTATGGGTCCAGAGGCTGAAAACATTTTCAAGTCGTTCACGTTGTCAGAGGATGATCAGAAAAAGTTTGACGTTGTGTTCGGAAAATACGACGAGTACTTTTATCCCAAACGGAACGTGATCCACGAGCGTGCATGTTTCTACCAGAGAGGACAGCGGCCTAGTGAGAAAGTTGAAATGTTTATCAGAGCTCTTTATGGTTTATCCGAACACTGTGACTTTGGAGCACCGAGGGACGACCACATTCGTGACCGCATAGTTGTGGGTATCGTGGACAAAGACCTGTCGCGCAAACTGCAGCTGGAGGCTCGTTTGACGCTAACCCAAACTATACAGACTGTTCGCCAGTCCGAAGAGGCGAATGCACAAGTGCACCAGCAACAAGGAGAGGCATGCACGACTGTGCAGGAGATCGCCCACGGAAGTGGGAAATTTGCATATAGAGGAAAACAACAGTGGAGAAATAAAAGGGAAAGTGGACAGCAAGAAGCACCAAAAATGTCTAAATTTGTGGCATGTCGATTTCAGATGTGGAAAAATACAGCACAAAGACCATGAAAGGTGTCCAGCTCTGAAATCGACATGCCACAAATGCAAAAAGGTTGGTCACTGGGAAATTAAATGTCATACAAAGGCAGTCAGAGAAGTGACAGAGACAGAATCTGTCTCACAGACTCCATACTTTCTAGGCGCAGTCACCAATATAAACAAAAATAATGACAAGTGGACTGTAAAGATTGTAATTGGAGTGACACCAGTTACATTTAAAATTGATACTGGGGCAGATCTAAATATTATGGAAGAAGAGACATTCAACATGTTATGTCCTAAGCAGCAACTGGTGCAGTCAAGTATCCCACCAATGAGCAGTCCTGGGGGTCAGCTAATATGTGTGGGGAAGTTTCAAGCTAATGCAAAGTACAAAGAGAAGCACTACTCATTCCCAGTGTATGTCATCCGCAGCTTAACTGCAAACAACCTGATAGGCAGAGACACAGCATGTGCAATGGGGATGGTGAAGCGCATTGAAGAAGTGCACAGTGTATTTGGAGAACATGGAACTCTCAAAACAGACCCAGTTAAAATACTTTTAAAGGAGAATGCTGAGCCATATGCAGTGTATACAGCCCGCAGGGTACAACTGTCACTCATACAGAAGGTCAAAGAGGAGCTACTGCGTATGAAGAAAAATGCTGTAATTGAAAAAGTGACTGAGCCCACAGACTGGTGTGCACTGATGGTACCAGTTGCAAGAAAGAACAACAAAGTGCGCATCTGCGTAGACCTGAAGAGGCTAAACGATTCCGTAAGGAGAGAGAGGTACGTCCTCCCAACTGCTGAGGAAATAACTGCAAAGCTGAGTGGCGTTACAATGTTAACATCACGAGACGCTGCCTCAGGGTTTTGGCAGACACCCCTAGATCCCAAAAGCAGTAAGTTAACTACCTTCATAACACCCTTCGGGAGATACTCTTTTAAGCGGCTCCCATTCGGCATCACAAGTGCTCCAGAAATCTTCCAACGGAAAATGGCGGAGACTCTGAATGGCTTGGATGGAGTAGCTTTTTACATGGATGACATCCTGGTGTATGGAAACACTCCAGGACAGCACGACCAGCATCTAACAAAGGTGCTGTAGAGAGTCAAGTCAGCTGGCCTAAAGCTAAACAGAGACAAGTGTGTGTTCAGGCAGAAGAAACTTAACTTCCATGGCCAGGTGATCGACAAAACAGGTGTGAAACCGGATCCCAATAAAGTCAAAGCCATCGGAGAGCTACTACCACCTCAGAACGTACAGGAACTCAGACATGTCCTTGGAATGTTCACGTTCCTGGGAAAATATATCCCAAATCTGTCAACAGTGGGCCAGTTATGAACTGTTGAGATCCCAAACCGAATGGACGTGGGACCATGCACAGCAGGAGGCGTTCCAGCGCATCAAGGACATCCTGACTACTTCTCCAGTTCTAAAGTTCTACAACGTGAATCGACCTACAACAGTGTCGGCTGATGCTAGTAGCTACGGCATCGGCGGAGTGCTGCTGCAACTACACGATGGAGACTGGAAGCCAGTCGCTTATTGCTCACGTCGTCTGTCTGAGGCGGAAACCAGATACGCCCAGATCGAAAAGGAGTGCCTGGCAAGCGTCTGGGCATGTGAAAGGTTTGAGAAGTACCTTGTGGGCCTTGAGAACTTTAGGCTAGTCACTGATCACAAGCCCTTGGTGCCGCTAATGAATGAGAAAGATTTGAATAATGTTCCGATACGGTGCCAGAGACTGTTAATGAGACTAATGAGATTCAAGCCAACCGCCGAATATGCACCAGGAAAGACCTTGACTGTAGCGGACACACTGCAGAACGTGACAGAGGTGACAGACACTCACTCGGATGTGGAATGTTATATTGCAGCCATTGTTGACAACATGCCAGCTACACCACAAAAGCTTGGGACCATAAGAGCAGCCACAGCAGCTGACAGCAACTTGCAGATGGTGCTTAAATGTGTCAAGTCAGGATGGCCGGACTATGTGGCTGATGTTCCACTAGCCATCAGAGACTATTACCCTATAAGGAGTGAACTGTCGGAGTACAACGGAATCATCACAAGAGGATGTCGCATGATAATCCCAAGCCTTCTAAGAGCAGATGTCCTGGATCAAATCCATGATGGACATCAAGGACTGTCAAAATGCAGAGAGCGGGCTAACACTTCAGTGTGGTGGCCTGGCATCTCAGCTGAAATCAAGCAGAAAATCCAGACCTGTCAGGTTTGTCATGAGATGAGACCCACACAGCGCAAAGAGCCCCTCATCTCGACCCCTCTACCTGACCGGCCCTGGAAGAGAATTGCTATTGACTTATGTGATCATAACAAACATACTTACCTCGTCGTGTCAGACTACTTTTCCAGGTTCCTCGAGATACTCCACATGCCTACAACCACTGCCTCACAGGTGGTGTTGAAGCTTAAAGCAGTATTTGCCAGATTCGGTTGCCCAGACCAAGTAATTAGTGACAATGGGCTCCAGTTCACATGTGAGGAGTTCCGAGAGTTCGCTAGAGAGTACGACTTTGAGCACATTACCTCAAGTCCCCATCATCCACAAGGAAACGGACATGCTGAGAGAGGAGTCCAAATCGCAAAGACTATTCTACAACAAAAAGATCCTCTACTCGCTCTCATGTGCTACCGCTCTACACCCTGCACCTCCACTGGTGCAAGCCCAGCTGAACAGCTTAGGGCAGGAAGATAAAAACAACACTTCCAACACTTGAGAAAAACCTACTTCCTAGATGGCCAAACCTGAAAACCGTCAGGAGCAAAGATGCAGAGGAGAAGGAGAAACACGCGTTCTACTTCAACCTCCGACATGGAGCAAAGCCCCTGCCGTCGCTGAGACCTGGTGATCCTGTCCGCGTCAAACTTGACAATCAGAATGCCTGGGGAACACCCGCTGTAATCACTGCTGACTGCGCAACGCCAAGATCATACATCATCGAGACTCAACAGGGGGCGACGTTGAGGTGCAACCGTCGTCACCTGCAACATGTTCCTGAGCCAACTGGAGACAAAGCAACTCTATCTCCAGATGAGCAGCTACATGACACTGCTACACAGCAACCTCCCCTGTCATTACTACTGACACTGTTTCACCAACACTCAATGCCCATCCACCTCCTGCAAAAGATGGACTGTACACTGCTAAAATCTCAGTAAAGTTATTCATTGGATTATACCTTTTGGTTTTTTATTACACTTAATACTTTAAAAGTTGCAGTAACTTGCTTATAATTGGTTCTTGGATTGTCGCCCATGTTGTAAAAGTCATCCATCCATCTTCTTCCGCTTATCTGAGGTCGGGTCGCGGGGGCAGCAGCCTAAGCAGGGAAGCCCAGACTTCCCTCTCCCCAGCCACTTCATCCAGCTCTTCCTGTGGGACCCCGAGGCGTTCCCAGGCCAGCCGGGAGACAAAGTCTTCCCAACGGGTCCTGGTTCTTCCCCGCGGCCTCCTACCGGTCGGACGTGCCCTAAACACCTCCCTAGGGAGGCGTTCGGGCGGCATCCTGACCAGATGCCCGAACCACCTCATCTGGCTCCTCTCGATGTGGAGGAGCAGCGGCTTTACTTTGAGCTCCCCCCGGATGGCAGAGCTTCTCACCCTATCTCTAAGGGAGAGCCTCGCCACCCGGCGGAGGAAACTCATTTCGGCCGCTTGTACCCGTGAGCTTGTCCTTTCGGTCATAACCAAAGCTCATGACCATAGGTGAGGATGGGAACGTAGATCGACCGGTAAATTGAGAGCTTTGCCTTCCGGCTCAGCTCCTTCTTCACCACAACGGATCGATACAGCGTCCGCATTACTGAAGACGCCGCACCTGTCGATCTCACGATCCACTCTTCCCTCACTCGTGAACAAGACTCCGAGGTACTTGAACTCCTCCACTTGGGGCAAGATCTCCTCCCCAACCCGGAGATGGCACTCCACCCTTTTCCGGGCGAGAACCATGGACTCGGACTTGGAGGTGCTGATTCTCATCCCAGTCGCTTCACACTCAGCTGCGAACTGATCCAGTGAGAGCTGAAGATCCTGGCCAGATGAAGCCATTAGGACCACATCATCTGCAAAAAGCAAAGACCTAATCCTGCAGCCACCAAACCGGATCCCCTCAACGCCTTGACTGCGCCTAGAAATTCTGTCCATAAAAGTTATGAACAGAATCGGTGACAAAGGGTAGCCTTGGCGGAGTCCAACCCTCACTGGAAACGTGTCCGACTTACTGCCGGCAATGCGGACCAAGCTCTGGCACTGATCATACAGGGAGCGGACTGCCACAATCAGACAGTCCGATACCCCATACTCTCTGAGCACTCCCCACAAGACTTCCCGAGGTACACGGTCGAATGCCTTCTCCAAGTCCACAAAACACATGTAGACTGGTTGGGCAAACTCCCATGCACATTCAAGGACCATGCCGAGAGTATAGAGCTGGTCCACAGTTCCACGACCAGGACGAAAACCACACTGTTCCTCCTGAATCCGAGGTTCGACTGTCCAGCGTAGCCTCCTCTCCAGTACACCCAGGGGCGCCGAAAAGGGGGGGTAAAGGAGACGGATTCTAGGGGCCCATGATGGAGGGGGGCCCAGAGAGGCCCCTAATGATGATGAAATTATAATACAGAAAAAATAATGACACTGTGTTGGGGGCCCTGTAAAGATTCTTTTCATGGGGCCCAAAATCCCTAGCGGCGCCCCTGAGTACACCTGAATAGACCTTACCGGGAAGGCTGAGAAGTGTGATCCCACGATAGTTAGAACACACCCTCCGGTGCCCCTTCTTAAAGAGAGTAACCACCACCCCGGTTTGCCAATCCAGAGGTACCGCCCCCGATGTCCATGCGATGCTGCAGAGTCTTGTCAACCAAGACAGCCCCACAGCATCCAGAGCCTTAAGGAACTCCGGGCGGATCTCATCTACCCCCGGGGCCTTGCCACCGAGGAGCTTTTTAACTACCTCAGCAACCTCACCCCCAGAAATAGGAGAGCCCACCACAGACTCCCCAGGCACTGCTTTCTCATAGGAAGACGTGTTGGTGGGATTGAGGAGGTCTTCGAAGAATTCCCTCCATCGATCCACAACATCCGCAGTCGAGGTCAGCAGAACACCATCCTCGCCATACACGGTGTTGATAGTGCACTGCTTCCCCTTCCTGAGGCGGCGGATGGTGGTCCAGAATTGCTTCGAAGCCGTCCGGAAGTCGTTTTCCATGGCTTCCCCAAACTCCTCCCATGTCCGAGTTTTTGCCTCTGCGACCGCCGAAGCCGCACACCGCTTGGCCTGTCGGTACCTGTCCGCTGCCTCAGGAGTCCTATGAGCCAAAAGAACCCGATAGGACTCCTTCTTCAGCTTGACGGCATCCCTCACCGCCAGTGTCCACTAACGGTTCTAGGATTACCGCCACGACAAGCACCAACTACCTTGCAGCCACAGCTCCAATCAGCCACCTCGACAATAGAGGCGCGGAACATGGTCCATTCGGACTCAATGTCCAGCACCTCCCTTGTGACATGTTCAAAGTTCTTCCGGAGGTGGGAATTGAAACTCTCTCTGACAGGAGACTCTGCCAGACGTTCCCAGCAAACCCTCACAATGCGTTTGGGTCTGCCAGGTCTGTCCGGCATCCTCCCCCACCATCGCAGCCAACTCACCACCAGGTGGTGATCGGTAGACAGCTCCGCCCCTCTCTTCACCCGAGTGTCCAAAACATGAGGCCGCAAACCCGATGACACAACTACAAAGTCGATCATGGAACTGCGGCCTAGGGTGTCCTGGTGCCAAGTGCACATATGGACACCCTTATGTTTGAACATGGTGTTCGTTATGGACAATCTGTGACAGGCACAAAAGTCCAATAACAAAACACCGCTCGGGTTCAGATCCAGGCAGCCATTCTTCCCAATCACGCCTCTCCAGGTTTCACTGTCGCTGCCAACATGAGCATTGAAGTCCCCCAGTAGAACAAGGGAATCACCCGGGGGAACACTCTCAAGTACTCCCTCGAGTGAATCCAAAAAGGGTGGGTACTCTGAGCTGCGGTTTGGCGCGTAAGCGCAAACCACAGTCAGGACCCGTTCCCCCACCCGAAGGCGGAGGGAAGCTACCCTCTCGTCCACCGGGTTGAACTCCAACGTGCAGGCTCTGAGCCGGGGGGAAACAAGAATTGCCACCCCAGCCCGTCGCCTCTCACTGCCGGCAACGCCAGAGTGGAAGAGAGTCCATCCCCTCGAGAGAGAACTGGTTCCAGAGCCCTTGCTGTGCGTCGAAGTGAGTCCGACTATATCTAGTCGGAACTTCTCCACCTCGCGCACTAGCTCAGGCTCCTTCCCCCCAGCGAGGTGACGTTCCACGTCCCAAGAGCTAGCTTCTGTAGCCGAGGATCGGACCGCCAAGTGCGCTGCCTTCGGCTTCCGCCCAGCTCACATCGCACCCGACCTCTATGACCCCTGCTATGGGTGGTGAGTCCATTGGAGGGGGGACCCACGTTGCCTCTAGGGGATTTTAATCAAGCTAACATGAAAACAGTTTTCCCTCATTTCCATCAATATGTGAATTTTGCAACAAGGGGTGGAAGCAGATTGGATTTGGTGTATAGTAATATTAAACAGGCGTATAAAGCTGCACCACGCCCCCACCTCGGCTCCTCAGACCATCTATCTGTGATGCTAATTCCTGCATACAAGCCCCTGCTGATCAGGAAGCAAGCTACAGTGAAGCAGGTGAGGACCTGGCCAGAGGGAGCAATGTCAGCATTACAAGACTGCTTCGAAACCACAGACTGGGACATGTTCAATGCAGCCGCCACCGGAAATCACCACACATGTGGAGGAGTATGCAGAGTCTGTGTCTGCGTACATTCAGAAGTGCATGGAGGATGTCAGTGTGATCAAGAACATCCCCACACGGGCTAACGAGAAATCCTGGATGAACAGTGAGGTACGTGCAATGCTGAAGGCTTTTAAGTCTGGCGACATGGTGGCATTAAAAACAGCCAGAGCTAACCTGAACCATGCCATTAAGGTTGCAAAGCGTGCTCAAGTCAGAAAGTGCAGGACTTCTTCGAGAACCCTACAAACACTAGACGAATGTGGCAGGGCATACAGGTCATCACAGACTATAAAGCTGCCCCCTGTCCCTGTGACAACAGTATCAGCTTCCTAGATGACCTTAACAACTACTTTGCAAGGTTTGAGGCATTTAACACCACTCCGGTGAGAAAATCCATCCCTCGCCCTGATGAGCAGGAAAACCCTGAGGAGAGTGAACCCCCGGAAAGCACCGGGACCTGATGACATTCCGGGCAAGGTGCTTAAGAGATGTGCAGACAGGCTGGCTGGGGTTCTCACAGACATCTTCAACATCTCCCTGACCCAGGCTGTGGTACCATCATGTTTTAAGACGGCCACAATCATCCCAGTGCCAAATAAACCCACAATCTCCTCCCTCAATGATTACCGCCCCGTTGCACTCACCCCCATCATAATGAAGTGCTTCGAGAGGCTGGTAAAGGAATACATTGTTTCCAAACTTCCCCCCACATTCGACCCATACCAGTTTGCTTATCGCCCTAACCGCTCCACAGAGGACGCCATCTCCCCTGCACTCCACCTGAGCTTAGAACATCTGGAAGGAAAGGGCACACACGTGCGGATGTTGTTCCTGGACTTCAGCTCAGCATTCAACACCATCATCCCGCAGCACTTGGTGAGCAAACTGGCCCCCCTTGGATTCAGTACCCCCCTTTGCAACTGACTGCTTGACTTCCTCACAGACAGACCCCAATCTGTGAGAGTGGGCAACAACACCTCCAGTGCCATCTCCCTGAGCACCGGCTCCCCCCAGGGCTGCGTCCTGAGTCCGCTGCTGTTCACGTTGATGACTCATGACTGCTGCGCTAGGTCCACTGCTAACCACATTGTGAAGTATGCGGACGACACGACAGTAGTGGGCCTCATCCGTGACAACAACAACATGGACCACAGGGAGGAGGTGAAACATCTGGTTGACTGGTGCAGAACCAACAACCTGGTCCTGAATGTCAACAAGACCAAGGAGATCATCGTTGACTTCAGGAAGCACCAGTCCAGCCACACTTCACTCTTCATCAACGGCACAGCGGTGGAGATAGTAAGCAACACCAAGTTCCTGGGGGTGCAGATAACTGACAATATAACCTGGTCCCTACACACCGGAGCTCTTGTAAAAAGAGCTCAGCAGCGCATGCACTTTTTGCGTCGGATGAAAAGAGCATCTCCCTCCCCCCATTCTCACCACATTCTACAGAGGCACTATAGAGAGCCTGCTGACCAACAGCATCGCTGTCTGGACTGGAGCCTGCAATGCCTCAGACTGGAAGTCTCTCCAGAGAGTGGTGAGGACGGCGGAAAAGATAATCAGGACTCCTCTTCCTCCTATCCAGGAGATCGCAAAAAGCCGCTGCCTGACCAGGGCTCAGAAAATCTGCAAAGACTACTCCCACCCCCACCAAGGACTGTTTTCACTGCTGGACTCTAGAAAGAGGTTCCGCAGCCTCCGAAGCAGAACATCCAGGTTCTGTAACAGCTTCTTCCCTCAGGCCGTAAGACTCTTGAACGCATCATAATTGAATTATCCCCTCAACTCCCCCCAAAATGGATTAACTCCAGGAATAAAAAAATATATATAACATAAATCCATAAACGTGGACGCATGTGAAAAAGTGCAATATATTTATCTGTACAGTAATCTATTTATTTATTTATATATATTTATATATATTTATTTATTTTATATATATATATATTTATATATTATTTATATATATTTATTTATTTATATATGCACCGTATTGCTTTTTTACCCTGCACTACCATGAGCTTATGTAACGAAATTTTGTTCTTATCTGTGCTGTAAAGTTCAAATTTAAATGACAATAAAAAGGAAGTCTAAGTCTAAGTCTAAGTTAAGCGAAACTTCACCATTTTCTTTAAAGCTTCTTTAATGTTCTAATGTGAAACAGGCAGTCGGCAGACAGACGATCATGTATTTTCTCTCTGCGATCAACCTTACACGGGTAATATTTCAGCACATGATGGCGCTTTTTTCCTCTACCATGCCTACGATATTTTTGAATCAGGTGTTTTGCTCCATTACAGACACAGGAGCTTTGAATTGTCCACACCTACTTCAGTTGATTAAGAAATGTTAACTTTTGGTTACACCAAAAGTTGTGTACGTTCTGTACATTACTTTAAGCTGCACTACTCTTTGCCCCTCAAATTCTCACTTCTAACGAGCCACAAGTTGGACAAATCTGTAGGGGATTTCTAGATGTGGGAGGCATGTGCAACCGACTTGGAAAGCCCGACTCAAAGAAAATCCACAAACTCCATTCTTCTGAGGGCCCAACAGCTTCAATATGAGCTTTAAGTAGGAGGTGCTGCAATGAAGGGTTTCCTCTGATAACGCTACAGACTTGATGAAGTGAAGTGAAGTGAATTATATTTATATAGCGCTTTTCTCTAGTGACTCAAAGCGCTTTACATAGGGAAAGCCATTATCTAAGTTATATTTAAACCAATGTGAGTGGCACTGGGAGCAGGTGGGTAAAGTATCTTGCCCAAGGACACAACGGCAGTGACTAGGATGGTGGAAACGAGGATCGAACCTGAAACCCTCAAGTTGCTGGCACGGCCACTCTACCCCACTGCTTGGCTCTTGAAATGTCAATTAGAAGCTTACCTGTTAACATTTGCATTTCCAAATATAAAAATGTACCCGAGAACATTTTGTAAAAATAAGGGATTTTAATTTTCATCACGAATTGCTGTTAAATCAGTTAAGACAATGAAATACCACAAGCCCCAGACAGGACTCGAATCTAGGAGAGTCACTAATCACACCGACACACATTAACAACAGTTGACAGCGTCATAAGTGCAGCAAGTTCAATGCAGAAAATATATTTTTACTAGTGAAAGCAACAAGCAGCACCGCACTAAAATGAACTTGATATGAAATAGGAAGAGTCAACATCACACTGTCAAACAGCAGACAACAATGTGGGAATATTGAACAACAAATCAATGATTGAAGTGACGAACATGCCATCAAAAATATACCCCGTTTGTTGACAAGAAGATATGACAACCATCAAAGCACATTCAATCTCTTTATCGGGCAGAAGTAAAACAATAGGATGAAAAGATTCAAAAAGCTGGCGACAAAGTGCGCTGCTAACTGCTAAACCTAAAAAACACAGCTCAGTTGAAACCCTCGATGATGTCACACGTCACTATGCAACAGGCCCCGCCTTTTAAAAGCACAGACTCCGCACACTGTGCTCTTAGATTAAACATCTCTCAAATGCATATGCCAGATATAACGTATGAATTACTTTCCCAAGTAATTACTTACATTTATTAAAAAGTAATTCCGTTGGTAATTCAATTACTTTTTTGGTCAAGAAACGTGCAACTCCAAAAAAAACATTTTTTAAAGTAATTTTCAGAACACTGCTAAGAATACACATTCGACTACAATTAAGACTCTTAACACTTCAATGATGAATTTCTCTTGTGTTTAGAGACAAAAGCATTCATCTTGAATGTTCTGAACTTTTGTTTCCATGCCAGTGAGGCATTAAGCAGGAAAATGATGTGTGGGCGGGGTTAGCGCAACTTCCCATAGCTGAGTCATGTAGTTAAAAAAGGATCAACAGCAACTCTGCTGCTGTGAGTCGAGTAGTGCACGGCATTCTGTCTGAAATGCTTAACCAGAAATGAAATCCCCACAATGTACTGAGTTGAGTTCCTAACATCATGTAATGGACTGAACTAGAAAAAAAATCCAGGGATGATCAGCTGATGACCAAAGATGAGTAAATAACCAAAAACAGGAGGACATCCATTGTATTTACAGACGCTAAATAATACCTCTTCACTACACTTTCAGCTATGGTAGCAATTAGAGAAACATGTGGCGCAATTGGAGGCTACAAACAGACGCACCAGCTGGACTGGTGAAAGCAACACTCCTGGTTTTGGGAAGACAAGCTGACAAGAAACTGTCCAGCTTCAATGTTAATGACCGGTTTTGGGGACGTCAGGGTGTGTATAGATTACAGGATCTGTTAACGGCTCATAACTCTGCACAAGGCGGCCACAAGGGGAGTTGCACTGTGAACTGTGCGACCCCCCTCTACGCCCACCAACACCAAAACACATGACATATAAAGCCATGCAGGGTTTTTGTGGCAGTTTGCTTAACCCTAATTTCAACCTTTGCTTAGTAAAATCACAAGCAAAGAGGCATTTTAAATACCTCCTAGTGTTCTTGTAAAACACCAAGGCTGCCACTCATCTGTAATGACCTTTTTTAAACTTCATCAAAACAAGTTGTTTTTATGAGTGAAGTTACTCAAATAATTGTTTCCATAGAATGGTCCTAAAACCTCATTATTACCAAGTTCTACAGTTTAATTCAGTGCGCCATAGAAAAGTTCCATGCAGGCGTGTTTCTTTCTGTGTCAGCTATGTAAACAGTATGATACAGCATACAAGCAAGAAGTAGTAATTCCCTAGGGTTGTCCCGATCCGATATTTGGATCGGATCGGCCTACGATATTTGCCAAAAAATGCGTATCGGCAAGGCATGGAAAAATGCCGATCCAGATCCAGTTTTTTTTAATTCCGTGTTTTCCAACTCACCGATTTAAATAAACATTCCACTTTTCTGCTGCGCCCTAATTTCCGTTCCGCATTTTCCAGCACACCTTCAACACTTCCACAGGTCTGTGTCCTAACCGTTAAGACGGCCATGTGAATTAAAAGTTACCGGTAAAAATGTCAGCTGTCTCTGTGCGATATAGAAATTGACTATATCGTGTTATTCGAGTATACGTTCTCACACAGTTGCTTTTAGCTGCTGGCATTACACGACAGGCTCTTCTCACTCTTTCCTGTGTCTCCTTCTCACAGACAACAAGCGCACCTTCTTACACACGTCACATACTGTCACGTCATACGTCACATACGTATACGCCCTCTCCCAGCAGAGAGGTAGCAGCATGGCTAACGTTAGCTGTGATGCTAGCGCAGCCGTGCGAGTGGTAATACGAATGAAGGAAGAATTAATCAATTCCCCAAAAAAACAGCAAGGGGTCCATCGTCTGGCGGTGGTTTGGCTTCAGGTGGGAATATGTCGAACAGACAACCGTAATTTGTCAAGTGTGGGGAAAAAACGTTGCTATAAAAAGTAGCATTACTGCTAATATGTAGCATCATTTGAAAAGTCCCCTGCTAGAGAATGAAGAGTGTTTAAAACTCCGCACGTCAACATCTCCATTCGGTGCCACACGCCCACAGCATCAAAATGCCAAGGCAAACATTTCCAGATCAACACCGTATGAAAAAAATAGTGATTTTTTTAGTTGTGATTTCCTACTCTACATAAAAGTTTAAAAGTGGCATATAATAATGCAGTATGAAGAAGAATGTTTTAATGTAGACACATAGAATCATCATACTGCTGTGATTATATGCATCAAGTGTTCATTCAAGACTAAGGCAAAATATCCATATATATATTGTGTATCGCGATATGGCCTTAAAATATTGCGATATTAAAAAATGGCCATATCGCCCAGCCCTAGTTCAATGATGCCATTTCTGTTTGTCATGTATTATTTTGTCTATTTTGTGTTTATCCTTGAATAAACAGGTCAGTTTCTTGTTACCAACCATTGTGTATTATTCAAACTCACCTAATTCAGCTGGCTAGTTGTTATCAAGAGTACTAAAACCCTTTTCAACATGAATCTGACAACCAAGTAGGTTAAATAACTTTAAACTTTAATACATGCTCGGATAGGCCAGTATCGGCCAGTATCGGTATTGGATCGGAAGTGCAAAAGCCTGGATCGGGACATCCCTATAATTCACCAATTGAATGAACAAAATGGTGCAATAAGCTTGTGCACAGAGGATTGCGTATCTTAAATGAGCAAAATAGTGAGCACAATCCATTTAGCGTGTTTGTGTTCATGTATATACAGATTACATGCTGATTATCAGAATGCCCACAATACTGGGAGTAAGTTATACAAATATCATCTTTTAGCACTCGCAATGTGATTTATCAAGATTTTATTTATCCTGCGACCACTGTTTTGCGTCTATTTTTGGCAGGTTTAGAATATTCGCGCTAACTGGCACAGTTATGCATAAAAGGTTGTGAGAAAGAAAGTGATTGCGCTGCAAAGACAGATGGTTGAGAAAGGGAATATTCTGTCTGTGTTTGTGTCAACATATTTGGACAGTTGGAAATAAAAATTTGTGCTATCAAATTATTAATTTTGTTGTATCATATTAATCAAATTTTTGAATTGTGATTAATCAGGATTATTCATAGGTTATTACTCGCTTGTATAATTCAAATTAACTTGAAAAAAGACAGCAAATGCAATTTTATTGGCAGAATGTCATCCAGGATCATATTTCAAATGTTTTCCTTGGTAACATTTCTATCTAAAATCCAGTCAGGATGTATTTTGGAGTGAAATTTGCCAGTGAGCACACCTGTCAGAGTTTCCGCGCTCATCTTTGCACTGCATTGACCCACTTATTGACTGTAAACCAACACTTTCAGGCAACCATTCCCAGTTGAGGTAAAATATCATGTATGCTCAAAATTAATTGTGCGATTAATCTGGTATATACCTGAATAATACAGGTTTGTGTTTTTTTTTTAAATTAATCCCACTCCTGAACTGTGTGATTAATCATGATTAATCGTGATTAATCACAGGTTAATATTTGCTTGTACAAATATTTGGATACACACGCAATTTTGTAGTCAGAATTTCCTACAGGAACATGTTTTAAATGTTTTACTAAACTACAATTCATTGATTTGCTCAAAACTTGGTGACAGTAAGTATAGTAAGAATTAAGTGCACATTTTGAAAGTCTTTGCAATAATATTACAAACAAGGTAAAGTTACTAATCGATAATCTAGTAAACACACTCATAAACAACTTAACATGGTGTTACATTTAAATCTGCATTTACTTTTCTTTAGTGTAACCAGTTGTTTGAACAAACAAGCTTTATTTTTTATTTTTTAGATGACAATGCTGATCTATTTTTTTGGTACAATGCGACCCCAGCTTGTTGTGATTTCTTACAGATGTCAAATGTTCTCCATTAAGCAAAATAAATTCACAACCCGTCGGTAGATGCAACTTGATGCTATTGTTCGTGTAGTGCAGTTGATTTATCTTGCTGTTGTTGTGCCTCTCCAAGGTATTGTGCGACAGCTCAGCTGTGGTGATATGAATGACATATTTTTGCAGGACTAGGTCTTCACGGATGTTAAGTGGTTTACATGAGGTGGCTATCCACCTTATCTTTGGTACTTTAGTTGACAACATTGATGGAACAAACTTTGCCAGAATAGTTTGTTGTCTTCTGCTTGTTGTCGCTGTAGCTAGCATTCATGCTATCAGCATCATCCTCGGGTACGAATTTCGCTTTAAAATGGTATTTAAAACTTGATGTGCGGTGATGATGAGAACGTTTGTCGGGGGAAAACCAACAAGTTACCTCAGTTGTATCTAAAGTTCTGTTTTGAAGTGAAATTGGCCGCCTCTCATTGTGATCACAGACCGTGTAACAATGCACGCATTTTCCAAGTTAAGCCTTAAACCGGATGTGATTAATCTTCCATTCATATATGAAAACGAGATACATTTTTTAAAATGATTATTAATCACTTGCGTTAACGCCTTAATGTAGACAACAAAACTAAAGCGCCTCCCAGAGCACACCTTCAGCCAAAAGCTAGTTCTGTTGTCTAGACCACACTTCAAAATAGCCATTAAAAGGTGATACATATTATATTTAATAATAATACACACAATTTTATAGTTTGCACACATTATTTAGCGTGTGTTATTTGGATCAAACCCTATTTGGATTACCAATACTAACAAACACACTTTGAGTCCCTATTTGACATCTGTAAAACCAGCACCTTACTGTTGGCGTACTATAAAGTATATTTGAGAATAATTTGAGTACTGTTGATTCAGTTTGCTTAAAAAGGACATGACATCAGCTATAAGAATTTGGGCAACATCCATGCAATAGCAAAACTTCTCTGGTAGGTCATTTTGTCATTTTGAGTTCACAACATTCAGGTATAACCCCATTCTACTGTATTAAACATTTGAAAAACAAAACATGTAATTGAGTAACTGATCATTCATCGTTCACATAGTTTACTCGGGAATTTTAGCTAATGAAAAACATATTAAGATGCATGTCAAGGTTAGAGAACATATTAAACAATTGGCCCTCATTTGTTCACCTTCATTAATACACACCTCTGCATATATTGTACATTTTGTCATTGCCACATTGTACACATAAAAAGCTAAAGGATTATGTTTGTTTGTTGTGCTGCTTCATGTTTTTTGTGCTGCATACCATAGTCTGTTACATGACCAACCTGAGCAGTGCAGTTTAAACATATGTTACCTAATGCATTATCCCAAGTAAACAGATGCAGGAGACCTGCAGATGTAGAAAAACAAATGCAATGGTGTTCTAGATTGTAATGTAGTCTCTTCCTTCCTATAAATTATACATATGTAAACAGGGCTCATATTTTTTGAGGGACAGAGGTTGCGGCGATGGCTTGTTTCTGTTAGTGGGCTAACATATCTGAATGTAGTTTAAAATGTTAGAAAGCATTCACAGATGTATTGTATGTCCTTGATACTCGACCAGCTGTTTTGCACATGTTCAAAAGCGAACATCAAGTATGTCCCATTGCTTTTAACGCCCGAAGAGAATTTAAAATTTGCAAAATGTAAAATGCTTGACAATATGATACCAGTGTGTTTTTTTCTGGTATGTGTACCCCGCCTTCCGCCCGAATGCAGCTAAGATAGGCTCCTCGAACGGGACAAGCGGTAGAAAATGGATGGATGGATGGACTTTTGTGTGACATTTGTGAGACTTGATAAAAACAAGCATAGCAAGGGCCAACAAACCAAAGTGTCAAAACAACTAGGTGTAATGTGGGGATAAAACATAAGCACATACTGTACACAACAGCAGTCCAATCAACTAACAATTTGCAGTCATGTTGTTGTCATGATAGTCTATACATTCAATGATAGCTAATGTTAGCAATCCAAAGTGCTATCCTTAGCTAACAACACACGTTACGTACGAGCGTAGTTACATCATTAGGTGCTGAAAGTCGTAAGAGGGCAGGATATAATGATTAAAACACATTAGAAAGTTAGCATCTGCAAAAAAGTTGCAAACCCTTTTAACTAATCGCTTTAACAGAAAAAAAGGTGTGTTTTATTATTGCTGGCAGGGTGCAGTGTGCAATACACAAACTTTCTTTTAGATGGGACTATGGATATTCATAAATCAAAACCGTTCAAATTAAGAGAGAAACTATTCAAATCTGGAACAGATGAGTCATGCCTTACAGCAATCCTACCAAAAACCAGGCATTTCACAAAGTTTCCTCTGAATGATCTGAACTCCTGTTTCAACGCCAGTATGGTATTAGGCAAAAAAACTTTTCTGGAGTTCAGTGTGAAGGTAGACCTTACCTGACATCATGTTGAGCAAAATGCTTTAGAGTGCATTGGTTAGTAGTAAGAAACAATTGAACACAAATGGTGTTGGTTGGTTATGATGTTGGTTTATTTCAAACATGCATACAATTACAATTTGACACATCACATATTTGCAGTTTTTGGAGACTTAACCATCATTAGAAGGAAGCCAGAAATAAGACCGTTGAAAGAACATTAATAAAACGCTTGCACATAAGACTGAAATGCCTCAGATGATGCAACTTTTCATGAGGACTCTCTGAGACAGCAGTGGGTATAAATCCCATTGTTGGCACAATCTCTGAACTACTTTACTTGCAGAATGTTGCCATATGTGTTATGGCAACATAAGCTGAATTATTAAGATGTGTAGAGCAGCAAAATAAAACCACAAATAGCCTCGGTGATTTGTAAGTTCAAGCTGTTCTAAAGCCAGTCGGGACTGTGTAGAACATTTTGAATGTTGCTGTATAAGAGAACCAGCCAATGGGTGTACTCCGTAAGTAAGTGATCGGATTTACTAAATATGCAACCTTTCTAGATACCAAAAGGGCTTTTACATTGAAAACACATTAGTCATGCACTGCCCATAGCTACCCTGGGGTAGCATGAGGGAAATGTGGCTGTCAATTTGCGCTACCGGCCCCTCTGACCACCTCCAAACATACATTAACATATACTGTATACAGCAGGTCACTGCTATTCTGCTGTACTGAAGGAAAGATGGGTTAAGTTTTTTGCCCAAAGACACAACAGCAGTGATTAGAATGGAAGAAGCTAGGCCTGAACTGCCAACCCTTAGGTTTCTGGACGACCTGCTCTATCTAATGAATTCCCAGGACCTGGCAATTGATACCGGTAGTTAAAGGTACCAATTTTCGGTGCTTTTGTGTGTGTTCATGTGCTATTTATGCTAATTGTTTATAATACAATTTTTTTTTTTTTATTAACATTTAACAATGAGCTGATAATGATATATGTGCTGTCCATTTGGGAAATATTTTTTCTTACAGTTCTGAGTCAAATTTGCAAGTATTATATAGTATGGTTTGCATGCAGTTGTTATTCCAAGATAACTGGCAGAAGAGAATTGGCAAAGGTTTGTTGCCTTAGCAAGGGAGTAGTCTTAGCCATTGAAGTACCAGTAGAGTGGAAAAACAAGTTACCTTTACTATATTGAAGCTATTATCATATATGTCTGATTTATGACACCAAAAGACTTACAAAGTTGGTGAATAAATAGATATAATCAAAAAAGTATCAATCTCACGGAGATTCCCGAGCCTGGATAATGAGAAAGCCAGTCACGTGATCGCGTGACATCGCGCTAGGTACCAAAGATCTCTTCCCTATCAAAAACAATAATAATCAAGCAGACTTTGTGAGAGCCAACAACTATTACTTTCGGAAAACTTATATCCAGGACTTTATATTTTTGAGCCCGAACACAAAGAGGATGAGCAATAAGTTTTAGAAGTCGAGTGATGGATGCAGTTTAATTTTGACACTGTAGCATCCGCAGCATTGCTCGGTGTTAAACCTACAAACTAACAATTACAAAACAGAATAAAACAAACACTTACTGTAATATTTCCTCTCGCTAGGATGCCGACCGACAGGACGCTCACATAATTCAGTTTAGATGAAGGTTCAATCGCAATCCTCACAAAGGTTTAAAAAGAAGTTCCTGCAGGAACCGTCTATTTTGCCATCTCGGAAACCTGAAAGTCGACCAGCCTGTCAGACCATGGCCATATTTGTCTACTACTAGATGAGAGCTGCATGAATTATAATCTAGAATTGACTTTTAGCAAGTTTGAGACAAAGCAAAAGCAGCCGTCGCCTCAGTGTGTCAACCAAAGGCGTAAGTTAGCATTAGCCCACTGCTATCAATTTTCCGCTAAAAAAGTCTGTCTGCATTACTAACAATGTCACTCATATTTGGTTAATTTTCCGGTCATGACATGTAAATGGCATATTGTTGGCAGTTTCTGGATGTTTTTAGAGAGAGTATAATGAGCTCAACTGAGGACCCTCGATCTGTTGAATCAATTGTTAGCTATTTATTTACGATTTTGAATGCATAAAAAAAGCCAAGCATATGTGTTCTTGACTTACATAAAGATTGTGAATGATAAACGCCACATCTCTTTCCAATTGTTTGCGTATTTCCAGTATGACTGATCTGATAACATGGTCAGAGTGCAGAAGCGTTACTACTGTGGCGTCAATCTCTGAAAATAGCCGAAGGTATTCAAAGCGGAATATTCAAAATGGCTGACTGAATGTATGGCATTTTGTGATGTTTAAACGGTGTTGCCCCATACTTTGCAGATTGTAAATACAATTGGATATGGTTTAATGGATACAATGCAACACAAATAAGCATATAAAGTCAACTTGTCTTTCCACTCTACTGGTACTTAAGCCGAATGTGCCTGTCTGATCCTTTGTTGAGCCTGCAAAGTGTTTATACTGTAAATACTATACTTATTACACATCATCTTGTCACGATCGGCTTAGCCAGAGTAGGACCCCAACGCAGAGCAAAAATTGTAAGAAATATTTATTAAATGGGTTCTGGTAAATGGGTTATACTTGTATAGCGCTTTTCTACATTCTAGGTATTCAAAGCATTTTGACACTATTTCCACATTCACCCACACATTTACACACTGATGGCGGGGAAGTGTCTTGCTCGGCAGCTCTACCAACCAAGCCACGCTCTCCCCAATAAGATAATAACAAAAAGATCACTCAAAAAAGACTGAGGAAAAATAATGAATCTAACTAAATAACCAAAAGGTGTGGAAAAAAACGAGAATGCACACAAAATATGTGGAGAGGAAACAGTAAACACTACAAGGCAGCGCCCTCGCCAGAGCGAGAGGAAACAATAAGTGTGAGTGGAGCCATACAGAGGAGATGAACACGTCTGGAAGAGTGAACCATCAGAAATCTGCAGGCGCCGAGTGTATGGACTGGTTGAGGACAACTTAGGAGTCATTGAGTGGTTTCCCTTCTCGTGACTTGGGTCTGGAACCATGCTAACATTGATGGAGAGCAGCCCATCGAGCTACTGCATTTTGAAAAGTGGAGCCTGACTGAACTTTTGTGCAATTTCTATCAGGCAAACTAGCTTTGTTGGCATGGAAAATTGCAACTTTACGTAGAGGCAATCCAGTTGAGTCCGTTCAGAATTTTAACCGCAAATGTTTGAGCCTATGCACGTAACCGGATGTGACGTTTGTCACGTGCAACAAAGGTTTCGAAATACGGTACCCTTTGATTTTATGTGAAATGATACTCGATGGAGTCAAAAAAAGGATTGAATTCGATACCAATTGTTGTAATGTTAAAATGCCTTTTTGTTCAGGCAGCACCGGGACCACCACCTGGGGTTCAGGTCGGGTCCTATAGGCAACGGGGCTAGCAGTGTTTTGACAGCAGTAGAGCTAACGGCTGTGTATGTTGTATCTGTGTGCTGGGCTTCATTAAAAGTTCTAGTTGAGCATCATAAGAAGTACTTCACTTTACTACACCTATCTTTACTTCTGAACCACTGCTATCCCATGTTAATACTTTGTACATGCCATCATTATAGCCAATAATTTTGCATGTATTTGCCTAATCTGCAAAGAGGATGAGTTTTATCAGAAGCAGGTGATAATTGAAAGACTGTTAGTTCTGAAAAGTGGTCATTTATTGTCAAGTAGTTTGCACAACACAGCAGGAACTGTAGCAAAATTCACTGGTACACTGCTAAGCGACAACATTGAAAAGCGCAAAAACAAAAATCACTTTAAAGCGCATGCAGAAGCAAATACAATTGCTTTATGCTGACCACTCATGACAGTCTAAATGTGGCTGTGCCATTTTGGGGA
The DNA here is from genome assembly GCF_033978685.3 of Nerophis lumbriciformis. Lineage (NCBI taxonomy): Eukaryota > Metazoa > Chordata > Actinopteri > Syngnathiformes > Syngnathidae > Nerophis > Nerophis lumbriciformis. The sequence goes on from NC_084555.2 coordinate 41,941,801, forward strand.
GTTAATGAAGTTGCCTTTAGCCAAAGCTAATACTGCCAATGTTTTTAACGAACATGGCTGTTGCTTGCGTTTATACACCACACACCTGGCGACTATAGGTGATCCACCGTTATTGTGTTAATTAGAGATTTAGAGTAGCGATTTTGTGCTCAAGTCAGATGAAAACACTATAGAAGTTTAAACAACCAAAATAGCATAGTTATAGCAAAATAGATGAGAAACTACATGATACGAATCTGCAACACAGCCTCACAAGAAGCTTATTTAGCACGTACACTACTACCCCTGTTCGTCTGTTTTAGGTCACAGCGGATAATGCATTGACAAGTTAACACAATAGCATTAGTTGCTTCTTAATGGTTGTTTTGAGAGAAAAAATGTTGCAAACCAAAACTAAAATGACCTGTGATGGCATACAGTTTTCCCACAGCATGTTGTTTGACCAAATACTACTGTGTTAAGTTTTTTAAACATTTGCAAGAAGGCTAATTTTAGAAAAGGAGATGTATGTGTGTCTTGGGAGTCACGCAGCTGCTACTGAGACGGAACAATGGCTGGGGTATGATTGGGTGAGGCTAAGATATAGCTCCCTTTGTTCAGTAACAAAGCTGCAGATGTGTAAAGTGGTGGTGGGGAATTATATACAGTTAGTTCTTCTTGATGCTAAGACAATATATGACATGCATCTCTACAGGAGCCAAGCCTACACATGGTCTCACTTTACCATCCTACTACACACACACACACACACACACACACACACACACACACACACACACACACTCATCTACCTGGTTATATAATGAAAGAAATGTAGCTCCCTTTGCCAATTACTGTTACTTACAGTCTGTGACTGCACTGGAGAAGAAACAAACACAATGCAGAAATGGGGATGGTTCCTTTTTTAATAATGCATCAGAGTTGTATAACAATTGCAGAACACAGACATTCCTTTTTCTTGCACAAAAATGTTTGCTAAAAAAATAGGATAAACATTAGGTCCAATTTTATTTTTCAAAGAGTCCATATTATAGTAATATTAGAAACATATCAATAAACCCTGTGTCAAAAATGTTTTTGAAAAAAGGAAGCGGCAAAAACCATGCAGCATTGAATGTATCAGTGGGAATAAGACACACTTACTAACAACAACGGAAGAGAACAATGTTCTTCTGTATTTACTTTGCACTATGTAAGCATTAGAAAAGAAACACACTGTTATCCAAGAAGAGACTGAGGGCAGAAATCAAATGGACCTCTGCAGCGAAAGTAGAAACTCACAGGGTAGGCTAATGTAAGCATGTGTGTTTAATTTGATCATTTTTTTAACATATAACTCTCCCAATTTTTTGGGGTTGGCCAGTTTTCCACATCAAAATATGCAACACTGATGACATATGCTAACAAACCACACTACAGTCTTTACTCCTTGGCGATAAGGAGGCAAAACAATGGACCATGGTAGTAGACACTGTGGAATATAATACTGCAGGCATGCATACTAGAAATAGTACTTTATAGTACCCTATAGTACCTGATTTACAGCAGTTAGGGAACATGTTAAACTGAGTAGCTACTGTGCAGTAGAAATGGAACATTAACCTTGGATCATGCTCCTGCGTCGAGGTGCCAGTGGCTTACGACTACCCCTTCAAAACTTACCGGCTAAATGACGTCCACCTATCGGAACCGTAAAGACTGTGATTGGAATGCTTCTACAACATTAATTCCTGTGTATATAAGACTCATTCAGGGGACGTACAGTCTACTTTGGCGAACGTCTTCTCCTTCGATTTCAGATCAACCTTGTGACTGTGACTGCTGATTAGTTTCAGCTGCCATTACACTCTCTGTCTCGCTTTAATTGTCCTTCACATTTTCGGCCTGTCAATCATTCAACCAATCAGATTGCAGGGAATTCACAGTGACCTCCAACTACAACCAAATCGCTATGTTATCCCACAAATGATCAGGCACGTGCTGTGAGACAGACAATGAAAATCAGGATAACTGCAGTTTATTTTTATAAAAATGGGCTGCAGGTGTGCATGGGGCACGAATGCGGATCTAGGATATCCAGAGAGATTGGAAGGAGCAAAACTCTCTATTTCCAAAACCAAAGACAAACTACAAGGAATGTCTTCGCTGGATCAAAGCTTATGGGAGAACACATTTTCAACCGAATGTGAAGACCATCAACAAGCACAAGGCTTGTTTGTTCGAAAGTTAGTTCAGCAATTTAATGAACAATTTACGTTCAGAAAATACCATAGTTCCATTATTAAATCCATAGATAACCAATACAGGCAGAAATGTATTGTTGTCGTTTTTTTTTGGGGGGGGGGGGTTATGAATGGTTGATGAATGAACATTTTTAGTATTAATGATATCAAAAGGAATTTTTTTTCGGAAAATATGATTGTGCAGTGTATGTGGTGGCCGATTATTCTGCATTCATCACCAGCACTGAGAATCAACACGCACATCGCAATTTCCGCCTTCCAAAACGTGATTTCATAAATGTAGCTTCGGGTAAAGTAATTTAACCCTCTCTTAAGGGCGTTCACACATTGACGGTTTGGATGGTGGGTCATGATGGTTAAAAAATTCTGTGCTCCACCAAAGACCGTGTTAACACCGAACAAAAAAACCTGGTCACCTGTCACTCATCCGCCATGAACTATGAAACCTGCTAAGAACCGACAAAAACGGTTAACACTTTAACATTTTTGTGGCAATCTTGGCAGTTTGAAATGGGCCGTGTTCAAAACGCCTTTCGCCGTGTAAAAAACGTCAGCCTCTGGATTTTCACCGCAGGATCCACGATGATACTGCGTTAACACCGCCATAATCCACCTGTCACATTTTCCTCCTAGATCTTCACGATGTGAACACGAAGGTAGCGGAGTCAATCACGGAAGTACCACATGCACAAGGAGCTACACGGTAGCACTGCGGTTAATGCAGATTAGAGAGTGCCGCATTTAGGGTAGATCCGTGGTATGATCTGCGTTGGCACCGTGTTCAAAACGTGTTGAGAAAGGCTTTCCACCATCGTTAAGACATGGTTAAAGCGGTTTGAAAAACGCCATGAATTGCCATGCAAACCGGCAATTTGTTAATGCCCCTTTAAGTGATCGCTGCTGAAGATTTTCAGCATCGAGAAGGAAACATTTGAGATTTTTGTCTGAAATTTGAGCTATTTTTGTCTGAAATTTAAGCGAGTGATTGTTGATCTTCCCCCATCTTTGACGAAAGCCTGAGGGCATACTTGCCAACCTTGAGACCTCCGATTTCGGGAGGTGGGGTGGGGCGTGGTTGGGGGCGTGGTTAAGAGGGGAGGAGTATATATATATATATATATATATATATAAGAAATACTTGACTTTCAGTGAATTCTAGCTATATAAATATATATATATATATATATATATATATATATATATATACACATATATATATATATATATATATATATATATATATATATATATATATATATATATATATATATATATATATATATATATATATATATATATAAATAAGAGAAATACTTGAATTTCAGTGTTCATTTATTTACACAGAAACACACACATAACACTCATCTACTCAATGTTGAGTTAAGGGTTGAATTGTCCATCCTTGTTCTATTCTCTGTCTCTATTTTTCTAACCATGCTGAACACCCTCTCTGATGATGCATTCTGCTTCGTCTCATTGTTGTGTGCGCAGTTGTGCACTGCCCTCTCTAAAAGCCCTAGAAGTTAATGTCACATATGTACACATGTACAGTAGATGGCAGTATTGCCCTGCTTAAGAGTGTCACAACATTGCTGTTTACGGCAGACAAACTGCTTTACGGCAGACGGAAACGTGACTGCTGTTGTTGTGTGTTGTTGCGGCGCTGGGAGGACGTTAATGAAACTGCCTAACAATAAACCCACATAAGAAACCAAGAACTCACCCTCCATCATTCTACAGTTATAACGTGATTGGGCAGGCGCGCTGTTTATATTGTGGGAAAGCGAACGTGAAAACAGGCTGTCGACACGTCACTCAGGTCCGCCTGAATTTCGGGAGATTTTCGGGAGAAAATTTGTCCCGGGAGGTTTTCGGGAGAAGCGCTGAATTTTGGGAGTCTCCCGGAAAATCCGGGAGGGTTGACAAGTATGCCTGAGGGGCATGACAACAATAACCAAAGGGGAGTGGCTTGGCGGGCAAAGTTGGAAGCGTCTATTGTTCGCTCGCTTTTAAAGAACTAACAATGGTTCGATGAGAGTTGTGGTTGCTCACCAACTTGACTGTCTGGAAGATACAACTCCTAATCAACTGGCGGCCTGGGGGCCAAATCCGGCCCGAGAATGACATCCCGAGTTCAGTTCTAAAAACACTAGAGCGCTCCTGCAGTATGGAGAAACTTGGAACACTGTAAAGACATTGGCAGATCCTTGAATTTACATTTTAACCTTGCTAGCAAACATAGAATACTGGGGTCCAAACTTGTGATTTCCATAACAGAGGCGTTCATCAAGGCACCCCTTTAAGTCCTCTCCTTTTTGGAAGTTATAAAACAATTTTGGAATGATTGTGGTAAGTAAGGTGTTGCTTTAGCCAGTTTATTTCAGATGCAGTCAGTTGTCCTTTGTTCAGCTTCTTTACTTCTACTAGCATTGTTCCTCAAGGTTCCATTTTAGGTATATTCACCTGGTGACCCACAAGTTCAGTTAAAAAAACTTGTGAGAGATTCACATTTTTACGGAAGGTCCTAAAAAACAGCAGAGCACTCTTGTAACGCTGACAAAATAAATACACCAAAATCAAAAGTTTACTGAAGAAGACATTGCTTCTCCGGACTATGCAAAATAAAATTAATAGTGAATGGAGAAGGCTGGCCCAACGGTACTTAGCTTTTTGGAAGTGGGACCCCCAAAACAATTTAGGTGAACATTCCTGCTGTAGCATTTCAACATTAGGCATGTCTACCTACGAAGAAGTGTAATCCAAGCTGCAGGGTGAAAGGCAAACGACACACCAGAATGGGCGCTATTCAATAGCGGAGCAATTGTAATGAAGATCCCACATCACACCAGCAAGATGTATCACACTACCAACTGCTACCAATTACAATAGTAATATGGGTGGTTAAAGAATAGGAATTAGTCCCCTGGTCTTCAAGCTGACAAAGACCATGTAATAAATAGAGAAGAAGTGGTGCAATTCCTGTCATATATTTGCTCTGAGCTCAACGCAACCGAACAATGAGGTACTGTTAAGAAGCCATAACCCAAGACATCCAATACAGTCTCTTAAGTAAAGCCTGAAGCTGACACTTTTAATATTAGACATTACTTCAAATCCCTTTAGAGGGAATATCCTAGACGTAGCTCAGCCGTGATATGTTTTCATGTTTATAATATTTCCCTCCCAGCCAGCAATTTTTTTTTCTCCCTTTCATTCCCCAACAGAGTGAAAAGGTTTCTCGTATTGCAAACGCCTAATAAAGACATTTTGATGATAACCTCAATTTTTTCCGCAGAGGTTTTCTTACAGGGTCGCAGCACCAACAGTTGGTAATGTTTGCCTCAGGAGATGCATATAAGACGGTCCAGATGCACATGAGTTACTTTCTGAAGATATATATATACATTTTAATTTGGCCAACGTTACATGTATTTGGCATTTGGCACCTTCACTAAGTGTGCCTCTAGCTGGGAAGGAAGTGGATGAAATGAGGAGGTTGCTTGGGGAAGTTTGTAGTGTAATACAATTGCTGGGTTATTTGCGTGTGTAAGAGAGAGAAAACAGCAAATAAGTGAACAGACAGATACTGTAGATCCAGCTAGTAGACCAACGTTTCATTCCACCAGTCAAGTGTAAAGATAACTGCCAATAAAGCAAACTTCAATTCCAATGTCCAACAAACAGCACATTAAGTCCCGAATTCATGCATGAGGGCTAAATGTGGTTTTGTCAGGCTCTGAGAGAGAGTCTGACATCTAAATTTAGTACACAAAAAAGGTAACGTGTTGTTGATAATTACATTACATTTTCTCACTCTCATCTGCATGTGGTTATCTGCTGGGCAGGATATTCAATACTGTTGCGGTCAAAGTACTGGTCCAACTGAGAGTTTAGTGCAAGTAATTTCCGTGCCGGGTTCTTATAATAATGCACATGAACATGAGGAGAAAAACATTTTCATGGGGGCAATTTGCATTGACAGGACAGCCATTAGTCACCATTAGCTATGTCGGCATAATTTTGTGAAGTTTCTGTCGGCTAAATATACAGGTCGAAACAGTTGTAATGTACGCTCATCAGCCCATAACATTAGGTACGTCAAATATAAGAACCAAATGTTCTAAAGCTAACGGACAAGCGGTAGAAAATGGATGGATGGATGGATGTTGTAAAGTTCAGTTTGAATTGAGTAGCAGTGGTGTACTGCATTGCTTCATACTGGGAGATGTATGATATTTTGCCACTCTCATTAAGCTGAATATTGTATTCAGCAAAAAATAAGATGACTCATCTCAGTAGTTTGATAACTTGCCCAACCTTTAAGACATTTTCTTCAGGTCACCATTCCTGGATCAACGGTGTGTGTGTTGGTGTGTGTAAGCGACAGGAAGAAAAGCTCTGAATTGCTTAAGTCGTTTGGTATTATATATCTGTTGACCATAAATTAAATACACGGGTATACCAGTTTTTGTTAGTAATCTGTTCCAAAAGGTCAGACAAGGACCAAATGGTAAGAAACTGTTCACATATGAAATAATATAAATCCTATGAATCTGTTCCAGACGCCCAAAATTATTAACACAAATCACATTATGTAGAAGTTAGCTATAGTTTTACAACAATACAAAATTCATAAATGTGTATCACCTTTACGTATACTGAAGACTGGTGTTGGCAAAAACAGCAATGAGCGGAGAAGGAGGAGGCAAGAGGAAAGCCTAGGGGACACCACCTTTGCACTTAAGGACAAGTTATTTCTTAAATTCAACAGTGTGTCTCACCTTCTTTATCAAAGTGCTGACAGGTGCTATTTTCTTTAACCCCCATGGTAGGTCAACAGCGCGTAGAATTTCTTTTTTAAGGTTTCGGCTGAGCGGAAAGATGCATGGGCAAACAGACTAGTTGATTACCCACAGTGTTTAGTTGTACTGTACGATAACAGAGATGGCATATTTTTGCAAAAATTTTTGGTGAAAATCAAATCAGACGAAAAGTGGGCCTTGTCAGGTTTGTCACTGACAGTTTAGTTATGTTTTGAGTTTTTCCTCTTTTTGTCTTTATTTCCTGCTTGTATCCCTGAGTGCTTTTTCCCCTCAGCTGTGGCTGATTGGCACCTGGCCACAACTGGTGTCAATCAGCCAGCTACTATTTAGTCCTGCTTTGCCCTCCAGTCAGGGCTGGAGTATTGTCGTTAGAGCTGCTACTTGTCATTATGATTGTCAATGTCATTAATACTTGTCGTTGTAGCTGTGTCTACTTCTGTTCACTCTGCTCATCTAATAGTTCCTTCGTGTCACAGTAAGTGTTTTTGTTTCTTGTCCACAGTTAGCCTTTGTGCTAGTTTTTGTTCATAGCCAAGTTTGTTCTCCGCCTTGTGCGCGTTTTTGTTTGTACCCTTTTGTTTGTTTTTGGTTATAGTGTTAAATTAAATCATGTTTTCCTGCAAGAAGCCTGCCATCTCTGCATCTTGGGGTTCGTCACCTACACCCTGTGACAGGCGTATAAAAATCCAGGTATCAATGTTTTTAATATGACTTGTCTTTATCAGACTTTTTATAGGGAAATACAGACATAAATAGTCTTATTCAATAATTCTGATTAAATGATGAACCCAATGGTACAGCTTACTAGGTGTTTATCCAAATTGCAATGAAAATTACGTGTGTAGCTACCTCTCATTAGCAGATTTTTGTTATTTAATTCTTGGTTCCTTTAAATACTGCAGGGCAGATGCAGATTGTTTCTCTCTAAAATTTCTAGCCGTCACATATGTTACACAGGAAGCAAACTGGCGATTTATTCACATTTTCACTGGCTGCACAGCTGTAAGACCATGTTGATGTCACTTTTGTTTGTCAAATATTGCAGTTCTCTGGTGATTGAGCGGCTCTTTTCAACCCAGTTCTAATTGAGTGGGAAAACAAATGGGTTGTTTCAGAGATAGTGTTGATTACCTACAAACAGATAATTTAAGGATGCAGTGTTTACAGTACATTAAAGAAGAAATATTTGAGTATTTGTTGTGGATGACGTACCAGTTCAATAGTTGAGCTAATCACCATAGCAATATCCGTTCTACTGTATTTTGAGTCTCAATTCTATCCAAGGCCTTTCCTTGCCTCCATCAATACTGCTAAAAGGATACCTTACTTACAGTGTCAATCAAAGCTGATTTTTTTTTAACTTTCATTATATTGTGCACATTTACCTAGTAAATGTGTATCGAATGGAACTAATGCAGGTTGCTTGTGTGGAATTTGAGAAGCACATGCTAACATGTGATGCTGAAGATAAAGATACTTACGTTTGATGCAGCGATTGGTTCCTGGTGCCACAGCCCAGCCGGAGCAGCACTGCTGACCCCCGCACACATTAGGCCTGGACAGAGGGACAAAGTGGAGTTAGACAAAAAAACAGTGGAAACCGCTAATGTTGACGCCCCCTGTCTGGCTGACTGATGTCAACATAAGTTAACATTACCAAAATCAAAACTAGCCATTGCTTGCACATTTATTGTGACTATTGCCAGACATAAATATAAATATTTTTAAACTAATGCAGTTTTGTTTTATTTGCGCATAGTTCTATTTTTATTCTTCTGTTTTCATATATTTTATACTCGAATATAATAAATAATTGTGTTGTATGTCTTGAGTACAATATTGATAAGCTTCCATACATATTCAAATCTTTCTCCAGGTTCATAACAATATAAAAACAAGAATGGTTGCATGTTCAGGTTCAGAATCCAGGTTAAAACTACCATGCATTTATTTTTAAGCTTACTTTGCACTGAACAGGAAGTCACCATTTCCAAATTTTAATAGTCCATCCATCCATTTTCTACCGCTTGTCCCTTTTGGGGATCACGGGGGGCGCTGGAGCCTATCTCAGCTGCGTTCGGGCGGAAGGCGGGATACACCCTGGACAAGTCGCCACCTCATCGCAGAAAAATATTAACATTTTAATAGTGTGTAGCTAAATGTTTATGCCAACAAAAGCTACGAACGTAGAGGTCAACTTTTGCAACTACTTTTTTGTAATAATGACATCACAGTGGAAGTTAGTTTATACAAACAAGTTGTCGACGCAAGCGTGTTCCACTGTCCTAAACAGGTCACGGTTTAACAAATGTGTGTTTCGGCGGCCTCCTTCGTCCCTTTGCATGACAAAACCGAGCTGATTTAATATTGTTTTAGGTTCAGATAATTTTGATGGGGGTGGCTGATCAATAATGACACCTTGGAGATTACACTTTAATAGAAATTAAAGCAATGAGGCGATAAACAGGGAAGGGTCAGGAAACTCTATCTGAGCTGAATGTCCCTCTTACCATCATGCAAGAGAGTCCACAGTGAAAATGAGTGTGGAGTTATTTGGACCTTGGAAGGATTATATGAGACACATGGGACATGAAAAGCACCCTACAGCCTCCTTAAATCACTGAGCAAATGAGAGATGACACCTTTTAAAAAACCTATCACAGGATTCTTTGCACTCGCTAATCCTCCATCGCATAGAAGGCCAAGTTTTTTTTATAGCTATCCGAATGAGCAACTTGGGTGCAACAGTGGAGGCCCTGGCATGGATCTGGGGCCCGTCATCTTTCCACTGGATGCTAAATCAAGTGCAAGGCTGAGTTATGGTGATTTGTGAAGATAGGACGCGGATTGACTCCTTGACCTCACTAGGATTGTACTCATTAAGCACTGCACGTTGCGCTGAGGCATCACAGAGATAACGTGTAGTTGTTTAGGCCCTTTGGCAAGCTTTCAGTTGACGTAAATCAAACACATCAGACCCGTGCCAAAGTCATCAGTCAACACAAACAAATTCCATCACATGATATATTCACCCAATGAAGGACTTTGATAGCCCTGGTCGCTAATAGGACGGTAAATCAGCTGTGTGTTATCACCTTGTCATTTGTTTACTAGAAGTTTGTAAAATGAAAGGGGGTGGGGTCATGCCTCAGCTGCAGAAAACAGAAGTGGTGAGTCAGCATGAAAGTGAAAAAGTGAATGCCAATACTGCATGCGAGAAAAAAGGAAGCTGAGTGGTCATTCCAAGCGGAAATGTGTCAGGAAAACCACTTTTTTCTGACAGACAATAGTTCCTGTAATGTTCCAAAAAAATCAATACGGTCTTACACCCCTCAGTTTTCATTATTACACTATATATTCTCAAGAGACAATTATTTAGAAATGAAACATGTATGATTTAGAGCAGTCAGTGTTCAGCTTGTATAGCAGTTGCACTAAAAATAACAACACAAAACCATTATTGTCTAAACAACTAGAAAGACATAGATAATCATGTCTCGCCTACAGTCAAATATGGTGGTGCTATCGTTAATGGTCTGGGGCTGCATGAGTTCTGTTATTTGTTGTCTTTTTATTTTTTAGAAAAATGACACAAAAATTACTATTAAAACTGACATGCAGGAGTTTTGCTTCTTTTTTACTTTTGTTGTTGTTGTGACATACCTTCATATACAAATACTTCACTTTTGATGTCTGCTTGTATTTGATTACCAAGTAAAAACATTACATAAGAAACCCTTCCTGTCTTTAATATAGAATTCAAACAGAGCAACAGGTAGTAACATATTCAGAGCGGTCCAAACTTATATGTTTTCCTTGTTTAAGTCTTCTTCTACTGCAATTTCATTGTGACACATATGCCTTGCTGCGAATGAATGAGCACTTCTCTGGTGGGACTAAATGGTTTCATATTTTTAAAGTGTTGCATGTATGGGTCCCTGCTACAACATCTAGAACTAAGGAACAGCAGCATGCAAAGCTAGTGTTTATTTTTGTCATTACCTCAAACGTTGCAATAATGCGTTGACCATTATTGGGGGTATGGTATTTTTATTTTTATTTTTTTTGTCATAAAAAAATACAATTGTGTGCTTACGGACTGTATCCCTGCAGACTGTATTAATCTATATTGATATATAATGTAGGAACCAGAAATATTGATAACAGAAAGAAACTGTCATGTCTGTGTGATCATGTTTTGTTTTAGTCATGTTCGGTTTTGTTTTTGGACTTTTTGTGCACTTTTGTTTGTTTTGTCACCATAGCAACCATTAGTTTCACCTGGTTCACATCCTCATGTCACGCACCTGTCTCACGTTTTCACATTTTGAGTCACGCACCTGCTGTCACTAATCATGTCACTATTATTTAAGCTTCCAGTTGCCAGGCTGTCTTGTTGGCGACATCACATTCATGATCTGCACTCTCTACACACCCTTGTATCTATCCATCCATGCTACTGCTACCCATGATATTCATGTCCACTATAGTTTATGCTTCATGCCATGCCACAGTAAGTGTTTTTGTTTCGTGTTCTTAATTAATTGCCTTTGTGCCAGTCTTTTGGTTTCATTACTCAAGTTTGTTCTCCGCCATTGTGCGGGCCTTTTGTTTGCTTCCTTTTTTTTGTAGTTTGTTAGTGTTTTAAATAAATATGTATTTACCTCTACGCCATGTCCAGTCCAGCTTTACTTGCATCTCGGGAAAACAAACACACCATAGTCCCCTTTGTGACAGAAACAACCCTTTTGTGCGAATGAGTGTGAATGGGGGAGGGAGGTTTTTTGAGTTGGTGCACTAATTGTAAGTGTATCTTGTGTTTTTTATGTTGATTTAATTTTTAAAAATGTTTAAATTGTGCGGCCCTGTACTAATCGATCCACGGACCGGTACCGGGCCGTGGCCCGGTGGTTGGGGACCACTGCTCCATATGATATCAGCTTAAAACACTTTATTGTACCTGGTTTGGCCAATGGAAAAGTGTCAACAAGTAGGGCTGTGATAGGCCCTGTCTATCCGTGGGTGCACATTCGCATGCCTGCATAATCGCAGAAGTCTTTTATCTGCTTCCTAAAATTTGTAAGAATAGATATAAAGTGGTTTGATGGCCTATGATCTCAATAGGAGATGTATTTTAGAAGGCGTGGCCTTGTAAAAAAAAAAAAATTGTATGTGATTGGATAAACCACTTGTCCGTTATCTTGAATGACGTGCTACTTCAACCACTCACATCCAAATCAACCCGTGACGCTGATGAGAGCGATGCTGGGAAATCCAAACCCGGTCGGAAGAAGAGCCAAAAACATCCTTGCCACGAATAAATGCCTTCAAAACCGTTCTCTGTTCATCTTTTAAAGAATTAATATTCAATCGATGTCGCAAAACAGTTGCAATAGCAGAATCAATGTCAGCACACGACTCCTTGCTCCGTGCCGCCATTGTTGTTTGAATCAAAACAGTCCCTTCGGCGCTACGTCGCATCCATCAAATCCCGACCAGGGTCCTGATTGGTTCATTATTTTTTGCTATCTGAAGGAGTTTGCAATGCCTTTGAGCCCAGGCCCTTGTGTTGAGCTCAGCAAACTACAAGGGTCTGGCGAGAGTCAGGTTCATACGGCGGAGCATTAATTGCAAAAACTAATCACAACGTTGTCACATCGTGGTGAGGGAAGTCCTGTTTTGGGGTTGTCTGACAAACTTCCTGTTTTATTTTGAAAATTCTAATCCTCCTCTCGTTTCAGGCCACTTGCCCTTCCTCCTGTGTCACTGGTCTGATGTCTCTCCTGATTGCCTGATTGTGCCCACCTGTGTCACCCTTCCTCATGTGTATATAGTCCTCGTCTTCCCCTGTCTTGTTGCCAGAGTATATCGTCTCGCTACGTACCGCCAGCCTTGTCCACAGCTAGTGATGGGTTGATGAGGCGTCATGAAGCGTTTCGACACATTGCAAAACTGTATTGATACTGTGTCACTAAATACTGACATCTGCTGGACATTAAAAATCCCTACAGGCAACCTATGGACCGACTCAACTGACACTGATTTTATGCCCTAGTACAGGGGTCACCAACCTTTTTGAAACCAAAAACTACTTATTGGGTACTGATTAATGCGAAGGGCTACCAGTTTGATACACACTTAAATAAATAAATATATTGTCATTTGTAAGTTACACGTAAGTGTGATTTAAACAAGAATAGCTAAATAAATAAATTTATATATATAAAAAAAATTGGTATTTCTGTCTGTCATTCCGTCGTACATTTTTTTTTCCTTTTACGGAAGGTTTTTTGTAGAGGATAAATAATGAAAAAAACACTTAATTGAACGGTTTAAAAGAGGAGAAAACACGAAAAAATTTTAAATAAAATTTTGAAACATAGTTTATCTTCAATTTCGACTCTTTAAAATTCAAAATTCAACCGACAAAAAGAAGAGAAAAACTAGCTTATTTGAATCTTTTTGAAAAAATTAAAAAAATAATTTATGGAACATCATTAGTAATTTTTCCTGATTAAGATACATTTTAGAATTTTGATGACATGTTTTGAATTGGTTAAAATCCAATCTGCACTTTGTTAGAATATTTAACAAATATATATTTCTAACAAAGACAAATCAGTATTTCTTCTAGATTTTCCAGAACAAAAATTTTAAAAGAAATTCAAAATACTTTGAAATAAGATTTAAATTTGATTCTACAGATTTTCTAGATTTGCCAGAATTTTTTTTTTGAATTTTAATCATAGTAAGTTTGAAGAAATGTTTCACAAATATTCTTCGTCGAAAAAACAGAAGCTAAAATATTTATTATTCTTTACAATAATAAAAATTTTTTTTTTACTTGAACATTGATTTAAATTGTCAGGAAAGAAGAGGAAGAAATTTAAAAGGTAAAAAGGTATATTTGTTTAAAAATCCTAAAATCATATTTAAGGTTGTATTCTTTCTCTAAAATTGTATTTCTAAAAGTAATAAGAAGCAAAGTAAAAAATAAATGAATTTATTTAAACAAGTGAAGACCCATCCATCCATCCATTTCTACCGCTTATTCCAAGTGAAGACCAAGTCTTTAAAATATTTTCTTGGATTTTCAAATTCTATTTGAGTTTTGTCTCTTTTAGAATTAAAAATGTCGAGCAAAGCGAGACCAGCTTGCTAGTAAATAAATAAAATAAAAAAAAATAGAGACTGCTCACTGGTAAGTGCTGCTCTTTTGAGCTATTTTTAGAACAGGTGTGAACTGGTCCTTATGGGCTACCTGGTGACCGCGGGCACCGCGTTGGTGACCCCTGCCCTAGTATATACAATAATATAAAACAAGTCATTGTATTTCATTTAGGATTATTTCATATCTTCATTTAAATAAAAATATATTTTTATCTTTTTTAGATACAGTCAATAAATAATATGAACATGTATCATAACATGGAAATCTAAGAGAACGTGTTGTGGATGATTGTGGACTGGGAATTTTTTTTATTTTATTTTTTTACACATTTTTATAAAAAAAAAAAAAAATTCCGACGTATTACATTTTAGACGATTTCTCTTCTTAGTTATTATTTCTCCGGCTGTAGAAAATACACGCTCACACAGGGCACAGAGGAGGCGTCAGTGCGACACAGTTCGCGTATCGGTCACGTGACTTTCTAAAAGCGGTACGCGCACCGACAGGGTTTTGCTCTATGAGCTCGACGCATGCGCCGATGCATCGGTGTTGCCGGACCCATCACTATCCACAGCCTTGTCCACAGCCTTGAACCAAGTTTGATAAGTATTGTCTCGCTTTATTTATTGATTTCTTTGTTTCCTCTGAGAGAGTGATTTTCTTTTGCTAAAGTTTTTTCGGTCAAGTCTTTTGGTATCAATTTTCTTAGTGCCTTGTCTTCTTTTTTTTTCGTCCTTCTGGAGCGCTTTTAGTTTGCAGGCTTCTCAACTCTTTATAACATATTTTCTGTTTATAGCTTCTCGACTTCTTTTGATGAGTGAAATTACCTTTTTGTAGATTATCATAGATTGTTGGTTTTTTGTTATTAGACTCGCATAGAACTTTTGCTATTGCCCTTTTCCTCCTTATGGAGTGATTTTCTGTTTATTGCCTTATGTCCTATGCTACACATCCTCTTGTTGCTCGAGTATATCATAGATAGATTTTGTAGCCACTTTGTTTAATCACTCTGTCCAAGAGATAGCAAAGAAAACCATTTAAATAAAGTCTGAGTCAATTGTCTCTCTTCTGCACCTGAGTCCTCATTTTCGCCAAGACTTAACAGTATACTCTGGCCAGTATGGACTCAGCAGAGGCTAAACAACTGACGGAAAACTTGCACACCCAGGAATCACGGCTCGCCCGACAGGAGGAGTTTCAGACGGCGATGGCAGCAAACATGGGTCACCTTTCCTCCCAGCTACAAGGACTACTTGAGCAGTTTGCTCGACCAATTCCGGCGTCCCAGCCCCCCACGCCACCCGCTGCTCCCACTCTGTTTTCACCTCCTCCTGGAGCCGGATGCAAGCTGGCCCCTCCGACGCCATACGCTGGCGCTCCTGGTTTGTGCAAAACGTTTTTGATAGACTGTGCTATTCATTTTGAACTGATGCCCCATGCATTTCCCACTGAACGTTCCAAGATTGCTTTCATGATTTCACATCTTACGGATAGAGCTAAGGCGTGGGCTTCTGCCGAATGGGGGCGGAACTCGTCACTCTGCCACTCCTTCACAGACTTTCAAGCTGCGCTAACCAAGACTTTTGACCCGGTGACCTCTAACAGAGAAAAGGCACAAGAACTGAGCAATTTAAAGCAGGGCAGCGGTTCCGTGTGTGACTACGCCATCCGCTTCCGCACGGTGGCAGCAGAAAGCGGGTGGGACGACACGGCTCTTTACGATGTTTTTCTGAAAGGGCTCAGTGCTTCCATACAAGACCTCCTCGTTCCCCTGGACCTACCCGACAACCTAGATGCCCTCATCGCGCTCGCCATCAGGACAGACAACCGACGGGCCCAGCTCAAACGACAGCGAGGTGGAGGATTGGAAGCTGCAGAAAGAACCACCCATCCTTTAGCACCTAACTGGTCGACGACTCGGCGCTCACCCCCGGAGCTACATCCTCACTTACACACCAACCGGGAGGAGGAGCCCATGCAGCTGGGGAGAGCCCGACTGACGCCAGAGGAGCGACGCAAGCGGCTGATGGAGGGGAGATGTTTTTACTGTGGAGAGGGCGGCCATCTTGTCGTTTCATGTCCAACCAAGAGATCCCAGGCGGTGAGTCACATTCCTCAGAGGCCACGCACTCTCACCAAGATCACGTTAACTCATCACACAGTCACAATTCTAGAGGCGTTAATAGACTCTGGGGCAGATGAGAGTCTGATGGACTGGGGTTTAGCTAGGAGACTAGGACTCAAGTAAGAACCACTAGTTAAACCCATTAGGGCCAGGTCTCTGAATGGTAAGGAGCTTTTCACCATCACACACATCAGTGAACCTTTCCAAATGAACATTGACGGCCATCAGGAACAAGTTTGTCCATATTTGATTATTTCTCCTTCTCATCCGTTGATCTTGGGGTATCCATGGCTGTACCAGCATAACCCTCGTGTGGATTGGAAGACAGGGAAGATCAGTGAATGGGGAAGGGAATGTACCCAGAACTGTATTTTTTTCTACGGTCCAGAAAGAAAATGTCAAGGAAATTAATCTTTTCTCTGCTAAACCTGTCACAGACTCAGAATTTCCGGACCTGAATTCTGTCCCCCCCTGTTATCACCATCTACGACAAGTCTTCAGCAAGACCAAGGCCCTGTCACTTCCACCCCACCGTTCCTACGACTGTGCCATCGATCTACTGCCCGGGGCCACAATTCCCAAGGGGCGTCTGTACTCCGTCTCTGGTCCAGAAAAGGCTGCGATGAACGATTACATCTCGGCATCACTGGAAACTGGCTTGATTCGGGAGCAGGGTTCTTCTTTGTGAAGAAGAAAGACGGGTCGTTAAGGCCCTGCATCGATTACAGTCCCCTGAATGACATTACCATCAAGAACCGTTACCCTCTTCCCCTCATGTCTATTGTCTTCGACCAACTCCAACAGGCTAAAATATTCACCAAGCTGGACCTACGCAACGCTTACCATCTGTCCGAATAAGAGAGGGAGACGAGTGTAAGACCGGATTCAACACACCCAATGGTCACTATGAATACAGAGTCATGCCTTTTGGTCTCACCAAAAGGCATGACTTTAGCCATGATCAACGAAGTAATAAGAGACTTCCTGGACCATTTTGTCTATGTTTACCTTGATGACATATTGATTTATTCACCTGACAGTGACACTCACCAAGACCATGTAAATCAGGTTTTAAAGAGACTCTTAGACAATGATCTATATGTTAAAGCTGAAAAGAGTGTTTTTCATGACAACACTGTTTCATTCCTGGGCTTCATTGTAGCCCCTGGAAGAGTGCAGATGGATCCGGCTAAAGTTAGCGCTGTGGCCGATTGGCCGGCACCTGACAGCCGCAAGAAAGTTCAGCAATTCTTGGGATTTGCTAACTTTTACAGGCGGTTTGTCAGAAACTTCAGCACAATAGCTGCTCCTCTCCATGCTCTTACCTCCACCCAGGTGCGGTTCCACTGGTCTCCAGAGGCAGAGAGGGCATTCCAGACGCTCAAGCACCGCTTCACCTCAGCGCCCATCCTCACCATTCCGGACCCGCAGCGCCAGTTCGTCGTGGAGGTGGACGCTTCTAATGAAGGAGTTGGAGCAGTGCTGTCTCAACGCTCTCAGCAGGACGGGAAGATGCATCCCTGTGCCTTCCTGTCGCGGCGGCTGTCCAAAGCTGAAAGAAACTATGATGTCGGCAATCGGGAGTTGCTGGCGGTGAAGCTCTCTTTGGAGGAATGGAGGCATTGGCTCGAGGGGGCCGAACACCCATTCATCATCTGGACAGATCACAAGAATCTGGAATACATAAAGACGGCTAAGAGACTCAACTCTCGCCAGGCCAGGTGGGCGCTTTTTTTTTAATCGCTTTTCTTTCTCGCTCTCCTACAGGGGTCCCGCAACGTCAAGCCAGACGCCTTGTCACGATTATTCGACCCCGAGCTTGAGGCCAAGAAACCTGAGACCATCCTTCCACTGAACTGTTTGGTAGGAGCGGTAACTTGGCCAATAGAAACTGAGGTAAAGCAAGCTAACGGTGTGGCCCCGCCACCTAGGGGATGTCCTGTTAATCGATTGTTTGTCCCCACTGAGCTGCGTCCCCGGGTGATTCATTGGGCTCACACCTCGCTGCTTTCGTGTCATCCGGGAGTTAAAAAAAACTGTGTTTGTGATCTCCCGGCGGTTCTGGTGGCCAGCCATGGAGACGGAGGCCCGGGAGTACGTAGAGGCCTGTTCGGTCTGTGCCAGGAACAAGACGTCTTCCAGGTCTCGCATGGGACTTCTCCAGCCACTCCCCATCCCCTCCAGACCGTGGTCAGACATCTCGATGGACTTTGTTACAGGCCTCCCGGTCTCACAAGGAAACACCACCGTCCTCACTGTGGTCGACAGATTCTCCAAAATGGTCAGATTCATCGCTATGCCTAAATTACCATCCGCCAAGGAGACGGCAGAGACTATGATGACTAATGTGTTCCGAGTTCATGGATTTCCCAAAGACATTGTTTCAGACCGGGGACCTCAGTTTGCATCACGGTTCTGGGGGGCGTTCTGCCGACTCATTGGAGCCAAGGCCAGCCTGACATCAGGATATCATCCGGAAGCCAACGGCCAGACCGAACGACTTAACCAGCAGCTGGAAACCGGCCTCCGGTGCTTGGTCTGCCAGAACCCCTCCACATGGAGCAAACACCTGGTCTGGGTAGAGTATGCGCACAATTCGCTGCCTACATCGGCCACCGGCCTCTCTCCCTTTCATTGTGCCTTTCCAGTGTCGGTCCCCTCCGCCCATGCCATGGTCCGACGTTGTCACCGCATTTGGGCAGCCGCCCGTCAAGTATTGATCAGACAACGAGATCGGATGAAGAGAGCGGCAGACCGCAAGAGACGACCTGCGCCTAAGTACCAACCCGGTCAGAGAGTCTGGCTTTCAGCCAAGGACCTACATCTCAAGGTCACATCAAAGAAACTGGCACCACGCTTTGTAGGTCCATTCCCAAATACCAAGCTCGTCGGACCTGCAGCGCTTCGGCTTCGTCTGCCCCGATCCCTCCGTGTCTATCCCACCTTCCACGTCAGTCAGGTCAAACCAGTCAAATCCTTGCAAAGAAAAAGGGGGAGGGGAACCAAACGTCTTTTCGGGTCTTTTTCACCATTTCCGAGTCTAAACTGGCTGTCAAAGAGTACCAACTTGTCAGTTTCTGGTCACAGGTGAGAGGCATGATTTATAATCTAGAATTAACTTTCAGCTCAGCAGCTGATGATGTCATAACAGCAGCATAAGGAACGTACCTCTGTTTAATCAATGCACCGCTAAAAATAGGCCCTTAACATTAATGCTTATAATAACGATATTGCTAATACTTGGTTAATATTCAGGCCACAAAATCTAAATGGAGTACTGTTGGTGTTTTTTGAATGGTTATTTGTTGGGTTTAATGATCAGAATAGACGCAATGACGCCATGACTTCATGCCTCCCATTCACTCCATTGTAAGCAGACATTTATTTACGTTTATTTATGCATTACAATATATATATATTTTTAAAAAACATTTGTGTTATTGTTTCTCTTGAGGATTGCAAATTATAGGCAAAATTCCCCCCCAAAAGTGTAGTTCCCCTTTAAATTACATGTGTAACAGTTGTTTTACCTTTTTAAAAAAACATGCACATGCCTTATGGCCAATTATGCAAATTAGACAATTACATCTCCTAGAATGCCTTCCCTGCTCTAAAGTCTCTTTGCTGCCCTCAGTCTCCCCTTGGATAAAAATGTGTCTCCCTTCTCTCGCTGACTGCCAAAGGGTCTTTTCCGTCTGCTGCATGAAATCATACTTGCTCCAATGCTATGGGGAGCACTTTCTGTAAGCACTGCTTTAAAGAGACAGTTCAACTGTGCCTAAGCCTCATTAATAGGGAGTTTTTTTATGTGTTGTTTTTAGCGGTATAGATTGAATAGGGCAGAGTCAGTGGGCACAAACGTACGTCAAGGTTTTGGCTTCATGTGTATCAAATAGAAGACAATCTGACTAAAGCCATCACTTAGAAAGTGTCTCCTTTAAATTGGCTGGATTTGAAAAAAAGTTTTTATAAAAGATCTTTTATTTCGGTGTCTGCTATCTGAGGTCAGCCACTCACATCCCTCTCTGATCATTATGTAAACACTCTCCCCACCACCCTCCTCTGTGAGTATCATGCTTTGTGTCCCTATGGAACAAACAGGACTGGATGAATAAATGGTTCATTAGACAGAAAGAAAAGAGCTTTAATATGGAAACAAGCCATCTTCCTATTGAGGAGTTTGACAGAGACACAAAACAAGAAAAGAAACAGAGACTTGTTGGACTAGACAGGTGTTTTTGATCCCCGGGCAGATTGGGTTTATTTGTGGGTTTTTTCTGGGGGGGGGGGGGGTTGCCAAATGTTCACCAGACAAGCAGAGCCACAACAACACATGGTTGCTGGAACCATGCATAAAAGTGAGAAACACACACACACACACACACATTGAAGCACTCTACAGCCATATACTGTCATTCAGCGGAAGTTATTAGCACCTTAAAATTCAACAAGATGTGCATTATTCAATATATCGTCAAATGGTTTGACACATAATTATTCATGTCCTGCTTTATATTGTTCTTATAGTTTATGTGTGTATTTACTGTGAAATAGGTGAAAATACACAGTTTACCATATTTTATATACAACAAATATTTATATGAATTTGTTATTAAGGGCTTGTTAAGGACATTATTTGTTTTAATGAATGTTCTGAACTCCTTCGATGGATCAATAGCGCCTCTGCTGGTTGCAGCTAAGAAGTAGACTCCAACAACTGTTCAATCTACACATTAATGATCAATTCATCAGCATCCTTACGATCAAGTTCTGTACATTTTGGAAATTATTGCTGCTAGAGATCCGTATATTTGTATTATGGCATATTTTAGGGCAGGGGCATCAAACTTGTTTTCATTGAGGACCACATCGCAGTTATGGCTGCCTTCAGAGGGCTGCTTGTTGTAACAGCAAATTATATATGAATTTTCCTATGTAATATATTTTTACGCACACTGTAAATACAAATCTATATTTACAAGTAAAAACTGGCATCTCAGTCACCATAATTTTACTGTGAAATACAATATATTACAAAAAAATGATAAACAGTAGCGCTGTTTTAACGGAAAATAAAGGCTTAGTCGCCAGAATTTAATTGCAACATTTACTGCAGCATTTACATATTTTACATACAAATGGAAAAACAGCACCACTGTTTTTTTTAATTCTGTCAACAATTTTTCCATAGATTTTACAGTAAAAAAAAAACTAACAAACTGGCAGCTCAGTTGTCAGAATTTTTCTGTAAAAACAGGGTTAGAGTTTTTTTAATGTTTTTTACCGATGGTAATTTTTTACGGTGAAATCTGTTACCAATTTGACAGTGTACAATTTGATGGATAGCTTTGAAATCAAAGCAGATATTAATTTATTCTTATTTATTCTATTTCTTTATCTTTATTTATGTATATTATTTCCACGCCTTCGTGGGCCATGTAAAATGATGTGGCAGGCCAGATATGGCTCCGGGCCTTGAGTTTGACACTTGTGTACTATGAATTGTATGAATGACCACAATGCATTTTAATGGCAGCTCCTGCGCCCATTAACTGCAAAGCAACAGGTTACATCATCACTTGCTGGTAGGAGGATTCAGCAAAATAGGTCCTTATGAAGAAGACTGAGTGTGGCTACTAATATTAGCATTTTGATTGGCAAGACTTACCCAACAAGTCGTCTTGTGCTGCTGCTGCTTGTAGTGCTGGACTTTCTGCCCTGTCTGCGGTTCACTCTGCTCCTGGACTGCGAGGTGGTCAGGCTGCTTGGGTGTCTGGTGGCCCGGTCTGCTTTAGGTAAAACCCTACTGCCGTGATCCCCTTGCGGCGTCGTGCTCCTGGAGTGCCGGGTGTGGGTGGTCTCTGACGGGCTTTCGCCAGCATGACCGTGCGTGTCGTCCCAAATCGCCTTTTCTGCAGCCTCTTCCCTCACACCTGTTGAGTCCGCGAACGCATCACCTACCAGCGCAACAGCCAAAAACACCACGACCATCAAACTGGTGAGCTCCATTTGTGCTGGAGAAAGTCTGAAAAGTTTGACAAAAAGAGACGCTTTGAACTAAAAAAAAAAAAAAGAGTGCCAACGATGATACAAAAAAACTTCAGAAGTTGACTAAGACCTCATCCTCTTTGTTCCAAGTGCGAACAAGCCTGGATATCTCCTCATAATGTCCAGGTTCAAAACGTGCTTCAGTTTCTTCCACATCAAGCAAACATAATTCCTCCTCCAATGAGGAGCAGCGCGCTGCTGAAGCTGAGTCAGAGTCCAAGTGAATGTGTGTGTGTGTGTGTGTGTGTGCGTGTGTGTGTGTGTGTGTGTGTGTGTGTGTGTGTGTGTGTGTGTGTGTGTGTGTGTGTGTGTGTGTGTGTGTGTGTGTGTGTGTGTGTGTCGTCGTGCTCTCATAAATATCACCACCTCCTCGCCTCTGGACTCTTCGTAAGCGTGAGTGTAAGAAACTCTCCCTCATCGACTGTATTGTTGCTCCTGCTTTACACGAGGGCTGGGCGATACTGCACATTTTGGTATCGAGCCGATACCAAGTAAATACAAAACTGTGGATACTGATTCTCACATCTTTAAAAATGTTGAAGATACTTGAATGATTCTATAATGTCGCTTTTACCTTTTCGATCATTATAATCACAATAAAACACAGGACAAATATATTGAACATACTGTAACTTAGGTGTTTTTATTGGCCAATGGCATATTATGGAGATAACATGAACCACCTTAAACTGTGGAAAATTGAGCAAAAATGTAAAAAGAGCTGATCTTGAGACTACTAACTGAAAATGCATATACTGTACTGTTTGCATACATTATGTAAGCATTTTATAAAATGAAAAATATTTATATAAATGTTTTAATGCTAGGTTACATCATAACACACTGCATTGACAGGTTATTCACAGGACCCATAGCGGTCTGTGTATGTCACAGCCAACCGTTTTATGTTTGGAAATAAAAAATAATTTAACATAAAAATCGACTTTCCCTGTTTTTTGGTTTGATACTAAAAAATAAAAAACCGAAAACAGATCGTTTATACATGTGTTTGAAAATAAAAAATTAGAATCAAGAAAACAAGTGGAAAGCTTTTTTCTATGCCCCGTTTATTTGTTTGGACATATTGGTAGATTGCACATGCAGCGTCTCTTTCTGTATCCTCGTCTGTGAGTGACCCGGAACAACAACAAAAGAAGACAAAGAACGGTGTCGTCTAAACAATTTTGTCACGGTAAAGAGTTCCCTTCTATTTTCTAATATCCTGAGACATGGAAAGTGACACATTTTATTGGTTCTCTATCGAGCAGGCAAACAGGTCTGTGTACGTCGCTCTCCTTCTTCTGTTGTTGTTGTTCCCAATCACTCACAGATGAGGATACGGAAAAGAGACACTGCGCATGTGCAATCTACCAATATGTCCAAAGTCCAGATAATAAACGGGAAATAAACTAAATAGTTTTCCACTCATTGCTTTTATTCCCATTTTCGATTTTCAAACTCATTAATAAATTCGGACAACAGATAATGGATAACGATCTGCTTTCTGATTAATATTAAAGCAAAAAACAGGGAAAGTGGATTTTTATGTAAAATTATTTTTCTATTCAAAAGAAAAAACGGAATGCCGCGACAAACACAGTCCCATATCGACCAATTGGTCAACATTTCAGAAACACGTTTTTTTTTTAATGTATTTTTTGCTCCTGAAAATGTATCCGGCAGTCATTTCCCATAATATCAATTAGGTTTTTTTCTTGAGTAATCGGTAGATAACTAACTGTATTTAGAACGCCCCTGTGACGAACATGCATTGCTGCTGGAGGTATGACCTCAAGATGTAAGAGACAGAAGGCGACATGCAAGAACAGTATTTAATTATAGCAAAGGAAGTGCAACAGGGGAAGCTATGCATGCTCAGCAAACCATGGAGCTATTACAAATGAAACACTTGAAGTTAGCAAACAAACAGTTAGCATGAACTGCAGTAAACAGTTAACAACAAAGGCAATATTCCAGCCCTGAATGTACGGCAGGCTGGAATATACTGATGCCCAGAGGTGGGTAGTAACACGCTACATTTACTCCGTTACATCTACTTGAGTAACTTTTGGGATAAATTGTACTTCTGAGAGTAGTTTTAATGCAACATACTTTTACTTTTACTTGAGTATAGTTAAAGAGAAGAAACGCTACTTTTACTCCGCTCCATTTATCTACATTCAGCTCGCTACTCGCTACTGATTTTTATCGATCTGTTAATGCACGCTTTGTTTGTTTTGGTTTGTCAGACAGACATTCAAAGTAGGATCAATCGTATGCTTGCCTTTCACCAATCAAATGCAGTCACTGGTGACAATTGACTCCGTTTCACCAATCAAACAGAGCCAGGCGGTCACATGATTTACTGCACATAAAGTTTCAGCGGAAAACAACAACAAGCTTAAGCTTACATGAACTCAACGTCAAATTTGAAGAAGCACATCGCGGTAAGTAACGTTAGTAGATATTTTGGCTGTCACCGTAGGCCAGTGGTTCTCAAACTTTTTTTTGTCATCCCCCACTTTGGACAAGGGGGAGTTTTCAAGCCCCACCTGCCCCCATTGCCCCAACAGAGCGCTAATGCCAAGCTTTAACATTTTCAAATTTATTGAACATCAAGTTGTATACATTCAAACTCAATAACATAAAATAACATCAAGTTCAATAATAAATAAAATAACTGTGCAGCTGTGGTATAACTTGCATCAAGTTCAATAATAAATAAAATAACTTCCATCAAGTTCAATAATAAATAAAACAAAAGTGTTATAACTTGCATCAAGTTCAATAATAAATTAAAAAAAGTGTTATAACTTGCATCACGTTCAATAATAAATCAAAAAAACTGTTATAACTTGCATCAAGTTCAATAATAAATCAAAAAAAGTGTTATAACTTGCATCAAGTTCAATAATAAATCAAAAAAAGTGTTATAACTTGCATCACGTTCAATAATAAATCAAAAAAAGTGTTATAACTTGCATCAAGTTCAATAATAAATCAAAAAAAGTGTTATAACTTGCATCACGTTTAATAATAAATCAAAAAAAGTGTTATAACTTGCATCAAGTTCAATAATAAATCAAAAAAAGTGTTATAACTTGCATCAAGTTCAATAATAAATCAAAAAAAGTGTTATAACTTGCATCAAGTTCAATAATAAATCAAAAAAAGTGTTATAACTTGCATCACGTTCAATAATAAATCAAAAAAAGTGTTATAACTTGCATCAAGTTCAATCATAAATCAAATAACTTGCATCAAGTTCAATAATAAATCAAAAAAATTGTTATAACTTGCATCAAGTTCAATAATAAATAAAACAAAAGTGTTATAACTTATAAATGGGTTGTACTTGTATAGCGCTTTTCTACCTTCAAGGTACTCAAAGCGCTTTGACACTACTTCCACATTTACCCATTCACACACACATTCACACACTGATGGAGGGAGCTGCCATGCAAGGCGCTAACCAGCACCCATCAGAAGCAAGGGTGAAGTGTCTTGCTCAGGACACAACGGACATGACGAGGTTGGTAGTAGGTGGGGATTGAACCAGGTACCCTCGGGTTGCGCACGGCCACTATTCCACTGCGCCATGCAATAATAAAAAATAAAAAAAAGTGTTATAACTTGCATCAAGTTCAATAATAAATCAAATAACTTGCATCAAGTTCAATAATAAATCAAATAAAAGTGCCACTTTGCAATCTTTGCAAAAAAAAAGGAGGAGCTATGCATTTGGCAAGACAGGGCAAGTGACAGCACTTTCCCCCGGGAGAGCCACCTTGCTTCATTCACTGTGAACAGCACGGCTGTATGATCAGCTCTCATTTCCTCACACAGTGCAGAGAACAGTCGCACTTTCAGTGGTCGTGTTTTGATCAAATTTACCGCGCTCACAACATCTGTTAAAACCTCATTGAGTTCGGGGCTGAGCTGCCTTGACGCGAGTGCTTCCCAGTGAATGACACAGTGTGTGCCCGTCAGATTTTTGTTTCTCTGCAGGCGCTGGCTCTGGCTCTGGCTCGACGACCTTTGAGGTGCGAGTCACAAATGTATATATTTGTGTAATTGTGGTCCACACATTAGCCTGCTACCCATCCGCGCGAAAGTTTGTTCCGCTTAGCCCCGCCCCCATTAGTTACTGTTGCTATGTCTGTCAAACCTTCGCTTCTACAGAGAAATTTAAAGCCTACAGTAAAAATAAGTACCGCTATATACATAAATTTCCATTTATGTATATAGCGGATTTCATAGACAGAATCACAAAGTGATTTACAGTGTGTATAGAAAATGAAAGCATAGTAAAAAAAAAATAATCTAAGAATATAATAATTAAAAAAAACATTCAAAGTGAAATTTCCTCCCGTTCCTCGCGCCCCACCTGTCATGTCTCTATTCCCCACCAGTGGGGCGCGCCCCACACTTTGAGAAACGCTGCCGTAGGCTGATGTTAGCTTCCCTGCTATGATCACTGTCAAATGTACAAACCCCGTTTCCATATGAGTTGGGAAATTGTGTTAAATGTAAATATAAACGGAAAACAATGATTTGCAAATCATTTTCAACCCATATTCAGTTGAATATGGTACAAAGACAACATATTTTATGTTCAAACTGATAAACATTTTTTTTTTTTTTGCAAATAATCATTAACTTTAGAATTTGATGCCAGCACACCTGGCTGATAAAGTTGAGGAATGCTCATCAAACACTTATTTGGAACATCCCACAGGTGTGCAGGCTAATTGGGAACAGGTGGGTGCCATGATTGGGTATAAAAACAGCTTCCCAAAAAATGCTCAGTCTTTCACAAGAAAGGATGGGGCGAGGTACACCCCTTTGTCCACAACTGCGTGAGCAAATAGTCAAACAGTTTAAGAACAACGTTTCTCAAAGTGCAATTGCAAGAAATTTAGGGATTTCAACATCTACGGCTCATAATATCATCAAAAGGTTCAGAGAATCTGGAGAAATCACTCCACGTAAGCGGCATGGCCGGAAACCAACATTGAATGACCGTGACCTCCGATCCCTCAGACGACACTGTATCAAAAACCGGCATCAATCTCTAAAAGATATCACCACATGGGCTCAGGAACACTTCAGAAAACCACTGTCACTAATTACGGTTCGTCGCTACATCTGTAAGTGCAAGTTAAAGCTCTACTATGCAAAGCGAAAGCCATTTATCAACAACATCCAGAAACGCCGCCGGCTTCTCTGGGCCCGAGATCATCTAAAATGGACTCATGCAAAGTTGAAAAGTGTTCTGTGGTCTGACGAGTCCACATTTCAAATTGTTTTTGGAAATATTCGACATCGTGTCATTCGGACCAAAGGGGAAGCGAACCATCCAGACTGTTATCGACGCAAAGTTCAAAAGCCAGCATCTGTGATGGTATGGGGGTGCATTAGTGCCCAAGGCATGGGTAACTTACACATCTGTGAAGGCACCATTAATGCTAAAAGGTACATACAGGTTTTGTAACAACATATGCTGCCATCTAAGTGGCGTCTTTTTCATGGACGCCCCTGCTTATTTCAGCAAGACAATACCAAGCCACATTCAGCACGTGTTACAACAGCGTGGCTTCGTAAAAAAAAGAGTGCGGGTACTTTCGCCTGTAGTCCAGACCTGTCTCCCATCGAAAATGTGTGACACATTATGAAGCGTAAAATACGACAGCGGAGAACCCGGACTGTTGAACGACTAAAGCTATACATAAAACAAGAATGGGAAAGAATTCCACTTTCAAAGCTTCAACAATTAGTTTCCTCAGCTCCCAATCGTTTATTGAGTGTTGTTAAAAGAAAAAGTGATGTAACACAGTGGTGAACATGCCCTTTCCCAACAACTTTGGCATGTGTTGCAGCCATGAAATTCTAGGTTAATTATTATTTGCAAAAAAAAAAAAAGTTTATGAGTTTGAACATCAAATATCTTGTCTTTGTAGTGCATTCAATTGAATATGGGTTGAAAGGGATTTGCAAATCATTGTATTCCGTTTATATTTACATCTAACACAATTTCCCAACTCATATGGAAACGGGGTTTGTACATCGTGTGGGGACATTTATTAACGCACTGCAGCCTCATGACAGACAGACAGAGACACACACACACGCACAGTCGCACACACACACACACACACACACACACACACACACGCACACACATGCATGCATAGAAACACCAATCAGAAGTGCACAGTGTGTTCCCAGGTGCAGCCCACACCTATCAGTTTATGGTTTGTGTAAAGGCTAACTTGTTATTTTCCTTTGTAATCTCTGCCTACTGAGCCTATGGTGCTGTTAAGTTATTGTGGCTCAATTTGCCTTGTTTTTTTTTTTTTATGTTAATGTATTATAATTTAATATATATTTTTGTTTTAGTTGCTTAAGAGCAACGTTCCCTCTAAGGTGCGCGCCTGCGCAATTGCGCACCGCTCACGCGTCCTCTGCGCACAGCAAATTAATGCTTCGCAGGAAATCAAAAATCCCATCTGAACTTTAAACAAAATAAACACATTACAATTTATTCTGTATGATTTTGCAATGCAACTCTAAGAGTGACAAGTGACAATAAGAGTGGCCCCAATGAATAAAACAATCTTTGTCAACACAGTTAAATTATCGTCTGTCAAGACACTTTACGGACAGGAATTCCATCAATCACTTAAATGAGCAAAACTGTTTTGTAACCACACCAAAAACATGAGTAAAAAAACCTTTTATCTATAAAAACTGGTAATTTTCTGCCATACAAACCAGGCTTAAACCAACGTTATCATCCGTTGTTTTAACAAAAGCCGCTCGCTCTCTCACCTGCACCAAAACAAGCACTCATGGCACTTAGCCAGTGTTGCGTTTATGGCCACACAAAAAGTCGGACAACCCCAACGCCACACAATGTGTAAATGCCAGGTTGTAACACTCTGACTCCTCAATCAGATGTGTGCTTATTTTACTGCCATTTATTAAGAATGTTAATCTAAGGATATTATTCATGAAATATTGTCACTCGATTTCATAAATGCTAATAAAAAGATGTATTTTACAGACAGAAAGTTACAGGAACTACCGTATTTTTCGGACTATAAGTCGCAGTTTTTTTTCATAGTTTGGCCGTGCTCCAGTGCGATTTATATGTTTTTTCCTTCTTTATTATGCATTTTCGGCAGGTGCGACTTATACTCCGGTGCGATTTATACTCCGAAAAATACGGTAAATGTAATCTCTGAAAGGGGTAACATTTCTTTTAAAGGCAGGACCCGCAGCCTAGTACATAGGTCATGAAAAACATGTTTTTTTGTTATTGTCATTGTAAGAGGGCAATATCACTTATATCAGAAAATTTAAATTTTAATTGTTATGATGTCAGGTTTGGGACAGGTGTGACGCTGATGTGGCCACAGTGTGCACGTCTGATGTTGCTCATATGTGCTCCACTGAATGCTCAAAGAGTTTGTGCATTTGCTCACACACACGAAAAATTAGAGGGAACACTGCTTAAGAGATATTCCTGGCTCTGAATTTGCTCATTGCTATTTTTATGTTTTTGTGCATTATTTGTTGCCGTCATCATTAAACGAACAGGTTACTCATCAGTTACTCAGTACTTGAGTAGTTTTTACAACATACTTTTTACTTTTACTCAAGTAAATATTTGGGTGACTACTCCTTACTTTTACTTGAGTAATACATCTCGAGAGTAACAGTACTCTTACTTGAGTACAATTTCTGGCTACTCTACCCACCTCTGCTGATGCCTGATTGGCAACCACAAACCGGTGTCAGGCGTCGCGTCGTGTGAGAGGGCGTAGGTTGTTGTGATTTTAATGCAGACAGTCAAGGAGGAAATGTGCAGGTAAAAAGGTATTTAATAACTGAACAAACAAAAGGCGAGAGCTAGGAAGTGCTCCAAAAGCATATGGGAAGCTACATACGAAAAAAGACGAAACTTGACAGACTATAGAGTAAACAAAAATGGAATGCTGGACATCAGCAAAAATACTCACAAAGAATGTGGAGCAGACAGCGTCCACAAAGTGCACCCGTACAAGACCTCAGCATGGAAAAAAATATTCTCAACAATTTCCCGACAAAGAATGGTGTTTGAAGCTTAACTTAAATAGTCGTGATTACCAACAAAATACAGATCCAAGGAAAAGTGCTCCGGGGACAGGTGTGAAGCAGCTACAGAATATCACCAACAAAACAGGAAGTGCCACCAAAATAAAAGCACGGGACAGGAACTAAAGCACTAAACAAAAGAGAATACACAAACTAAAAACATGGCACAGCCTGCAACACGCTGTGACATAATGCCCCCCCCTGAAAAAAATGTTCTAGACGTTCTAGAAAAGTCACGAGAGAGCGTAGGGAACACAAGGCGGTAGATCATCTAGCCCTCGTTTAGACCGCCGCTGCGACTGACGAGGCAGAATGACCACATCCATGGCCAATGAGGAGGCAAACGTGTACCAGAAGCCGTAACAGTCCATGCCCAGGACCTAGGCATTGCTGCTGATTAAACGGCCACATTCTCGGCCACATTGTCGGCCGACAAAGGGGCGCCTGCGTCTGCAGACCCGCTAGAGCGGATGGCGGCGGCGTCTGCAGGCCCCCTAAAGCAGATGGCGGCGGCGACTGCGGCAGGCCCGCTGGAGAGGATGGTGGCAGCGACTGCGGCAGGCCCGCTGGAGAGGGTAGCAGCGACTGAGGAAGACCCACTGGAGAGGTTGGCTGAAACTGCGACAGATCAACTGGAGAGGATGGCGGCGCCCGCGGCAGATCCATTGGAGTTGCGGGTGGCGGCGGCCGGGCTGGAGGTGGCGACCTCACCGCACGGGTAGCTGGCAGGGGAGATCTTAATGGACAAAGGACAGGAAGTCTCCACAGTCACAGTTACACAGCTACCCGCCCTAGCCCCCTCCTCAGGGAGCAGATACCAGATGCTGTCACTGGTTTGAGGGAGGAGCGTTTGACCCTTGACTTTAGCAGAAGAAGAAGCCCAGGGTGGTATGGGCTCTGGGAAGCCAGGGTGAGGTAAAGTCTGTACAAAGCACGTCACATTGTGGGGTCGTGTCGTAGCGCCAATACCGTTGACATGCTCTCCTGCACGCTCGAGGTGCCGGTGACTCGGGTTCAGCTGGCCCTGATATGCCTGGACTGCACTTGCTTGCAGCCCAGGACATGAAAAGTTCAGCCACATTGAGCGACATCGAGAGAGACAAGCAATAGAAAAATAGATGGATGGATTGAGGATGTATTAAGTAACTTTTTAGTTTACTCGTATTACCCGCATTGAATTTTTTTTTTTTTGTGATTTCCCGCCATGCGGTGCGACGAGACCGGCTGGCTTTGTGTCACCTTATAAACGCTCGAAACGAAAGTGGCCCCCACCTTAATACCGAAATACCGCGATATTTACAGTATATTACCGTTACATCCCGAATAGTTTATGTTTTACAGACCGTTTGCAAGCTACTTTCTGACTGTCTCTTCAGGATGCGCCATTTTGTAGGCGGTCCTATGTGGGCTGTTTTATTTACATGCCTCCACTTTGACTGCGTCTTCTCCGCGTCAGCCATATTGTAGTTTTTAGTGCTTCCATATGGAGTCTACTGTCATGATCTGTGGTCTGGATTATGTTTTTGTTATTTTCTGTTTGCTTTTGGACTCATTTAGTTCCTGTTTGTGCACCTCCTGAGTTTAGTCACCATGATTACTTATGATTTTCACCTGCCTCTTGCGTTCGGGACACACCTGTTTGTAATTAGGAGACACTATTTAAGCCTGCCTTTGTTGATCACTCGCCCTGGCTTCATTGTTTGCGTCACGCTTATGCCAAGTAAGTTTTGTTTGTTCAATGCCATATATTCATAAGTCTTAGCTTCCCGTGTGATAGGCACGCTTGCCTTTTTGTTGTTTGCCTGTATTTTGGTAGTTGGGTGATTTATATTAAATAAATCAAATCCTACCTTCACGCCTTTGTCCAGAGCCGTCAGTTTTGCATTCCGGAAGAACGAACCGCTGTAAGCCGACCCTCGCCGTGACATCTACTGACAGATATACAGTAAGTTAGAACTATATGCAGCTTTGTATTAGAAAATGCAACAGTGGAGAATGCATGTGTATGTACGTGCCACTCTGCCTCATAACAAGAGGATACACCAGCTTCAGAAGCTTCAAAATTTGGTCTCCTCATTTCCCAAACATTTACTGAGTGTTGTTAAGAGGAAAGGCCATGTAACACAGTGGTAAAAATGCCCCTGTGCCAACTTTTTTGCAATGTGTTGCTGGCATTAAATTCTAAGTTAATTATTGTTTGTAAAAAAGTTTCTCAGTTCGAACATTAAATATCTTGTATCAGCAGTATAATATTGAATATAAGTTTAAAAGGATTTGAAAATCATTGTATCCTGTTATCACTTACGAATTACACAACGTGCCAACTTCACTGGTTTTGGGTTTTGAACTTGGTATCGGATCGATACCTAAATGTGTGGTATCATCAAAAACTAATGTAAAGTATCCAAACAACAGAATAATAAGTGATTATTACATTTGACTATAAGTGCAGATAGAACATGTTGAAACGAAAAATAACCAGATATTAACAGTAAATGAACAAGTGGATTAATAATCAATTTTTACTGCTTGTCCCTCATAATTTTGACAAAATAATAGAATGATAAATGACACAAGATGTTACTGCATATGTCAGCAGACAAATTAGGAGCCTTTGTTTGCTTACAACTACTAAAATACATTATTCACTATTTTATTTAAGGCCAAAGTTTTTCTTCGATTGCAATAAAAAACATATGTTTAACTTACCCTAAGATTTTGTGTTAAAATAAAGCCAATAATGCCATTTTTTGTGGTCCCTTTTATTTAGAAAAGTATCGAAAAATATAAAAAAGTATCGAAATACATACCGGTACCAAAATATTGGTATCGGGACAACCCTAATATATGGTTATTGTCATGATCTGTGGTCTGGATCATGTTTTTTGTTATTTTTCTGTTTGTTTAAGACTCCATAGTTCCTGTTTTTGCGCTCCCTTGTTCGGTCACCATGGCGACTCACTGGTTTCACCTGACTCATGTGACACCCGCACCTGGCTCTAATCAATGAGACTATTTAAGCCTGTCGTTGCCAGTTAGTCAGCCTGGCGACATTGCTCTGTTGATGTGCTTTTCATGATCTGTTCATACCATAGTTCATGCTGCTCGTTTCATGCCACAGTAAGTGTTGTTTGTTTATGTCCATAGTTTACTCTAAGTGTTAGTTTTTGTTTCCTTCACTAAGTTGTGCCTTCACCTTGAGTGCTTTTTGTTTGTACCTCTTTTATTGTCATAATTAAAAATGTTCCTACCTTCAAGCCTTGTCCGATATAGTCCGTTTGCTTCCTGGGAAAACAATCCTCGCAGTAAGCTGCGAAAACCTCCATGGTATGACAGTTATTACAAAATCAGTAAGCCAAGCCGCCTGGCCGCAACAAAACGTAAAATATATATAGTTAAAAATACAAGAGTAAAAGCACAGACATAGCGCAGTTATTACTAACAATACATTGGAGGCTAGCACCACAGTTGATATACTTAACGCAAAAGTCATAAACTGGTCCAAAGCTAATAAAGATTTTGACAAAATGAGTTGTTTTTTTTGGTCGTTCTGTATTTCATGACGTATATTGTGTGAGCGGGAGCGTGTTAGAAGCACGCTGGTCACTAAACACTGCATGAATATAGCGGTGGAGTGCATCAAATACAGCCGCTAAATTGCCCTAAAGTTATACTTTGACAAAAAAAAAACATGTTTTATTGTAAGTTTATGAGCTCTTGTTTGTGTAGAACTATAACTAGACTTATTATTTTGGTTTATTTTGTCAAGAAAATTTTCGTCAGAATGACTCAGTTGCATGCATCTGGCAGAGCCGCAATCGTCCTAGCTCTCCAACATAGATAGCGCCTGTGGTTTAGTTGGCCATACTCTCTTTATACACGGCTCTGTATTGAGCCTTAGCCAGGAAGTAATATTTGCCTTTATAAAGTTGAATGTGCCAAGTTTTTCTTTTGTGGAGCCTACAAAGTGTTAAATCTGTAAATATTGTACTTATTACACGAGATGTATGCCAAGTACCGGTATTTTTTGGTACCACTTCCATTTAAATGCCGAAAGTAGCAGAAATTGGCGTAATGCTACGGAGATGTTGTCACTGAAAGGAAATGGGAACATTCATGTTTACTTGACAAACACTCACCTCCTTGGATCCTGGCTATTGTGATTTTCCTTGTTTAGTTTATTTTTTTTATTTACTTGGATTGTTAATAACATGTTGTTGGGATATTAATCAAGATCGTAAGATTTTTTTGCCATATTCCCCACCCGAAGGATCTGATAAATCAGCCTGGATTAATCACAAACAAGGAAGCAATAGCACACAAACGTGTGTAACACGATACTTCCTCCGCAAAAGTCCCTCAAAGTCACACACGCTAATAAACGTTAGTATCAGTTTGAAGTGAACGTGCTTTACTTAAAAGGCAACTGCACTTTTTTGGGGAAATTTGCCTATCATTCACAGTAATTATGAAAGACATGATGACGGATGTATTTTTTCATGCATTCTAATTCGTAAAAAATTTAAATAAAAGTCTACTTACAATGGAGTCAATGGGAGGTCATCTATTCCAGTGTTTTTCAACCTTCATTGAAAAAATGCATAGGCACACCACCAGCAGAAAACATTAAAAAATTAAACTCAGCAGCTGATATTGACATTAAAAAGTTGTTCTCGCAATTGAATTCAAACCCTAACCAACCATGCATGAACCATACTTGTCTCAAAGTACTGTCACATCACGCCTATTTTTCAAAATTCAAGATTGTTTATTGTCATATGCACAGTTAAACAGACAGTTTGCCGTACAATGAAAATCTTACTTTGCTAGTCCACCTTCAACAAGTCACACAGTACTTAGCTAAAATAAAAATAAAAATAAAAATGTACATATAAGGCACAGTAAGTAACATAATATTATTGCACATTCTGATTGACAGTCAACAGTATAAATATGGAGGTGACATTTGGTCACAGCAGCAGTTAAAGTGTCTTTAGTGATCAAAGGTGAAAAGTGTCTACAGTGATGGTTCACAGTTCAGGGGTGGTCATGGTAAATGTCTTTTGTTCAAAAAGATAAAAGTAAAAAGTAAAACGGGGGTGGGGGGGTAGCTAGCATTCACAAGTTAGCATTCACAAGCCTGATGGCCTGTGGGTAGAAACTGTTTGTCAGTCTCATAGTCCTGGATTTCTGGCTGCTGTATCGTCTGCCTGATGGTAGGAGGCTGAGGAGACTGTGCTGGGGGTGTGTACTGTCCTTTATGATGTTGTGTGCTCTCCTGGTGGCCCTGGTAGAGTACATGTTCTGTAGTGAGGGGAAGGCTGCTCCTGATATGTACTGAGCAGTTTTAATCACTCGCTGGAATGCCTTCCTGACTTTAGCAGTGCAGTTTCCATACCAGACCGTGATTGAGCTGGTAAGGACACTCTCAACCGTACTTCTATAGAAGTTGCTGAGAATTTTGGGTGGCATGCCAAATTTTCTCAGCCTTCTTAGGAAGTACAGTCGCTGCTGGGCTTTCTTTATTGTTTGTTGGGTGTTGTGATCCCAGGTGATGTCCTCGCTGATGTGGGTCCCAAGGAATTTAAAAGTTTTCACCCTGTCCACCTTTATCCCCCCTATGTACACAGGTGTGTAGTGTGTACTCCTTCTCCCTGGGTCAATAATCATCTCCTTGGTCTTGTCTGTGTTCAAGGAGAGATTATTATCCTGACACCAGGCCACCAGTTCCGCTACCTCCCTTCTGTAGGCTGCCTCAGCTCCCCCGGTGATCAGTCCGACGACCGTAGTATCATCTGCAAACTTGATGATACTGGTGTTGTTCTGGGAGGCCATATAGTCGTGTGTGAAGAGGGTGTACAATAGGGGGCTCAGCACGCAGCCTTGGGGGGTCCCTGTGCTTAGAACCTTTGTGCCTGATGTCTGGTTGCCGACTCTGACTGACTGGGGCCGGTTTGTGAGAAAGTTCAGGACCCAGTCACAGAGAGTTGGTGTCAGACCAACAGTGAGGAGTTTAACAGTGAGTTTTTGTGGGATGACCGTGTTAAAAGCAGAGCTGTAGTCAATGAATAATAGCCTGGCATAGGTGTCCTTGCCCTCTAAGTGGGTGAGGGTGGTGTAGATGACAGTGTTGACTGCATCCTCAGTGGACCGGTTCTGCCGGTAGGCAAACGGTAGAGGGTCCAGTGTGTCTGGGATGGTCTTTTTGATGTGTGACATGACAATCCTCTCGAAGCACTTCATCACTATTGGGGTGAGTGCAACAGGGCGATAGTCATTCAGACAGGTCACAGTGTTTTTCTTTGGCAGGGGCACGATGGTGGTGGTCTTGAAGCAGGTGGGCACAACAGCTTGTGCTAGTGACAAGTTGTATATGTCAGCAAGTACGTCAGCCAGCTCTGATGAACACACCCTGAGGGCCTGGCCAGGGATGTTGTCTGGGCCGGCTGCCTTCCGTGGGTTTATTCTCCTCAGAACTGTACGTACCTCTGCTGTTGTCACAGTGAGTGGTGGGTCCTGCGTGCGCTCCATGGTCAGAACCCCTCTCTGTTGGTTGGTGTTGAGGACCTCGAAGCAGGCGTAGAACTCATTCAGCTCATCTGGCAGTGAGCGTTGGCTGTTTGTGACCCCCCTGCTCCCCTGCTAGTAGTCTGTGATGTGTTGCAGGCCTTGCCACATGCGCCGGGAATCTGCGGTGGAGTAGAATCCCTCCAGCTTTTGTCTGTATTGTCCCTTAGCCTCGCTGATGGATTTACGCAAGTCATATCTGGCCTTCTTGTAGTCCTCAGCGTTGCCTGAGACAAATGCAGTGGAGCGGGCATGTAGCTTGGACCGAACATCACAGTTAATCCAGGGTTTTTGGTTTGGGTATATCTTGTATTGTTTTGTGGGAACAATGTTTTCCACACATGTGCTGATGTAGCCAGTTACTTTGGAAGCATATTCCTCTATGTCCACAGTACCGTCATCCCCCTGAGCAGCAGTTTTGAACATGTCCCAGTCTGTACTCCCAAAGCAGTCCAGATGCACGAGTTCAGTGTCTTCATTCCACACTTTAACAGTTTTACTCACTGGGGGGGCTTGCTTGAGGCGCTGTCTGTACGCTGGATATAGAAAAGCTGAGATGTGATCAGATAGTCCAAAGTGTGGTCTGGGTACAGCCTTGTAGGCTCCCCTCACGTTGCAATTTACTTGGTCCAGAATGTTTTTTTCCCTCGTAGGAAAGTTCACATATTGATGGTATTTCTGGAGGACGCTCTTTAGGTTGCGGTGGTTAAAATCCCCAGCTACCGTGAACGCAGCATCGGGGTGTGCGGTCTCTTGTTTACTGATGACGTCATGCAGCAACTTTAGCGCTGTAGTGGAATCCGCCCGTGGGGGGATGTAAACAGACAGTATAAACACTGCACTGAACTCCCTTGGCAGGTAAAAAGGTCTGCATTTCACCATCAAAAACCCAATGTTGTCCGAGCAGTGTCTTCCAACCCCCTGTACGTCCGAGCACCAGCAGTTACTCACGTAAACACAGACGCCGCCGCCTCTCGCCTTTCTTGAAGGCGAGAGGCGGTAGACTGAGTGCGTTGCTAGCTGGATAGCAAAGTCTGGGATGTTGTCCGAAAGCCAGGTTTCCGTGAAAATAAAAGCACAGCATTCTCTCAGTTCATGCTGGGATGTAATCCTGGTTCTCAACTCATCCAGCTTGTTGTCGAGCGAGCGCACGTTAGCTAGCAGCAGGCTAGGTAGTGGTGGTCGTGTAGCTCTAGCCTTTAGCGTAGCATGTAGCCCCGCTCTCTTGCCTCGCCGCCTTGTTGTTGTTTTTTTGTGGTTAGCTGGCTCTCGTCGTAGCAAAAAGTTGAAGTCCGTCAGACTATAAGTGAGCTCATGGTGAGCTTTTCCGATGTCCAGAAGTGTGTCTCTGTTATACCTCACTGTTGCGTGCAAAAACTTTGCATTTAGGATGCAAATTAGTACTATAATAAATAAAAAACGTAAATGTTGTCGGGAGGACGACGCAAAGAAGTCAGCCACGGGGGGCGCCATATTAGATAGATTTTTGGTTTCTTCTTGTGTGTAGTGTTTTAGTTCTTGTCTTGCGCTCCTATTTTGGTGGCTTTTCCTGTTTTGTTGGTAATTTCCTGTAGAAGTTTCATGTCTTCCATGAGCGCTATTCCCTGCATCTGTTTTTTTTTTTAGCAATCAAGAATATTTAAGTTGTCGCTATCCTTTGCGTGGACATTGTTGATTGTCATGTCATGTATGGATGTACTTTGTGGACGCTGTCTGCTTCACACGGTGTAAGTCTTTGCTGTCATCCAGCATTCTGTTTTGTTTACTTTGCAACCAGTTCCGTTTTAGTTTTGCATAGCCTTCCCTAAGCTTCAATCCCTGTTCTTAGCAGCACATGCCTTTTGTTTACCGTATTTTCCGCACTATTAGCCGCACCTAAAAACCACAAATTTACTCAAAAGCTGACAGTGCGGCTTATAACCCGGTGCGCTTTATATATGGATTAATATTAAGATTCATTTTCATAAAGTTTCGGTCTCGCAACTACGGTAAACAGCCGCCATCTTTTTTCCCCGTAGAAGAGGAAGTGCTTCTTCTTCTACGCAAGCAACCACCAAGGTAAGCACCCGCCCCCATAGAACAGGAAGCGCTTCTTCTTCTACTGTAAGCAACCACCCGCCCACGTAGAAGAAGAAGAAGGGCGCGGATATTACGTTTCATTTCCTTTGTGTGTTTACATCTGTAAAGACCACAAAATGGCTCCTACTAAGCGACAGGTTTCCGGTTCATGAAAAGACGCAATCTCTCCATCCGCACACGGACTACTATTTCACAGCAACTGCCTAAAGACTTTTAAGAAAAGCTGGCTACTTTCCGTGCATATTGTAAAAACAAGATAGCTGAAAAAAAGATCCGGCCAGAGAACATTATCAACATGGACCAGGTTCCACTGACTTTTGATATTCCTGTGAACCGCACTGTGGATACAACGGGAGCACGTACGGTGAATATTCGCACCACAAGGAATGAGAAGTCATCCTTCACTGTGGTTCTAGCTTGCCATGCTAATGGCCAGAAACTTCCACCCATGGTGATATTCAAAAGGAAGACCTTGCCAAAAGACCTTTCCAGCCGGCGTCATCATAAAAGCTAACTCGAAGGGATGGATGGATGAAGAAAAGATGAGCGAGTGGTTAAGGTAAGTTTACGCGAAGAGGCCGGGTGGCTTTTTTCACGCAGCTCCGTCCATGTTGATATACGACTCCATGCGCGCCCACATCACGCTGGTTTTTAATATATTATTAAAGTTTGACTGACCTATCTGACTGTTTTTTTGACATTCCTTTAGCGCAGTTAGATGCGGCTTATAACACGGGGCGGCTTATAGGTGGACAAAGTTTTGAAATATGCCGTTCATTGAAGGCGCGGCTTATAACCCAGGGCGCCTTATGGTGCGGAAAATACGGTATTTTTGGTTTGAGCATCAGATACCTTTTTACCTGCACGCTGTTGTCTGCATATTGTGATCATGACAAACCATGTTCCCGACTTCTACAAAGCAATTAGCTACCTGCTGCCACCTACTGATTTGGAAGAGTATTACATGGTTACTCTGCCGAGCTCTAGACAGCACCGACACTCTACGGCACATTTGCAGATTATTATTACTGGTTTGCAAAAAATATTTTTTACCCAAATAGGTGAAATTACTTATTCTCCCACGGCACATCAGACTGCACACTAGTGGTTGAAAAACACTGATCTATTCCGCCCAAAAAAGCCCAATAAATAACCATTCAAAAACCTCCAACAATACTTCATGTACAATATGTGACCTGAATATTAAGCAAGTATTAGAGATATTGTTATTATAAGCGCTAACGCAAAATAACTATTTATAGCGGCGCCGTGATGACAGAAAGGTAACTAGCTTATGTGGCTATATTTGACATTATCGGCTGTAGCTGCTTTGTTGCTTCGGAGCTCATGGAAGTTCATGCTAGATCATGAATAATGCCTCTCACCTTAATAGTAGAAGGATGAGGACATAATCTGACAAGTTGGTCAACTTTGGCAGTCAATTTAGACCTGGCAATACAAGGATTGTGAGTCAGTCTGCATCCGAGTGTCAGCAGACATTGTACTGTAAGTGATGTTTTATTATGTTTGATGGCTCTCATGAACTCTGCAGTGAGAAAAGGTTGTGATGCATTTTTTTAAATTATTGCACCGCTGTATGCTTCAAATGAGCAAAATACATAAATATCACTTATTAGTATGAATGTGCATGTTACTACATTACATGCATACTTACAGCATGTATATAAAACCTCAATGGAGGTGTTTTGATGTTTTTTAAGCGCCTTACAGGCAGAATAGAGCGGCTCCCATAGGCTCCATTGTAAGCTCACATTTATTTACTAATTAGAATCCATAAAAAAAGAAGAATATATGTTTTCTTGTCTTACGTAAGGATTGCGAATAATAGGCAAAATTCCCCAAAAAGTGCAGTTCCCCTTTAACTGCCGCTATTGCGCTTCATCAACCGTCCTCATACCAATCCAGTAATCGACAGGCCAATATGAATCCACTCAAAAGAGTGAAAAATCTAAATAATCGAAAAATCCATAACGTTGCTCTGAAGAAAGGCAGCATTCGCTGACAAGTCTCTATAGTCTCCATTGTGCCACGTTTGCGTGGCATCAAAACACACCCTGTTTAAATGCACACACACCTAACATGCCAATTGATTGTATTAATTTATTTTGTATATTTAATATGCTATATCATGAAAAAGGTATGTGCTCTGCACATCAATGCATACCTGCCAACTTTTGAAATCAGAAAAACCTAGTAGCCAGGGTCCAAGGTCCAGGACAAAGTCCTGGTGGGGGGTTCCTTCGTCCCCCGACGCAAAATGATTATTAGCATTCAGACAGGTTAAAATGTTGCTAAAACCATCACTTTTCTATCAGTCACAGTGACTTTTCAAAACAAAAATATTACAGCAAAAATCATATGGGTTGATTGACATGTTTATTCTGTAAGCTAACTTCAATAGTTTGAAATTATTTTGACAGTTAATGCCAGTTATCCTGTCAACCTTTCACAAGACTTCAATTTGTTAATTGAAAGTATAAACTGTATAAACACTTTTTACAGTAAACAAATGGTAAAACAGCACTAAACAATTCCATTAAAAAAAAATTGGTGTCATTATTAACTTTCTGTCCAAACTTGTATAATCTACTGCCTTGTTCAATTGTAAAAAATATTCTGTGCCTAAAATTCACATTTCTATCACAATTATCATACTGTAAACATGGTAAGCTAACTTCATTAAAATTAACAGTCCTGTCAATAGCATGGAATTACAATTCAAATGTAGTTTTTTTGTAAGCCTTTCAAAAGAATTCAAAATATGAAAAATTAATGAAAGTTAATTTAAGCCATCAGACACTTGAAAAGTGACACATCACATCTCTAATGTAATCATTTTAACTTTTCAACAGAAATAGCACTGCAAAAATATTAAGGACATACTTCTGTATTTTGGTAGTTATGCTGTCAACATTTAACAAGATTTCTTCAACTTGGACTTATGATAAATGATAAATGGGTTGTACTTGTATAGCGCTTTTCTACCTTCAAGGTACTCAAAGCGCTTTGACACTACTTCCACATTTACCCATTCACACACACATTCACACACTGATGGAGGGAGCTGCCATGCAAGGCGCTAACCAGCACCCATCAGGAGCAAGGGTGAAGTGTCTTGCTCAGGACACAACGGACA
The DNA here is from genome assembly GCF_033978685.3 of Nerophis lumbriciformis. Classification (NCBI taxonomy): domain Eukaryota; kingdom Metazoa; phylum Chordata; class Actinopteri; order Syngnathiformes; family Syngnathidae; genus Nerophis; species Nerophis lumbriciformis. Next base: position 41,984,153 of record NC_084555.2, read on the forward strand.
TGACGAGGTTGGTACTAGGTTGGGATTGAACCAGGGACCCTCGGGTTGCGCACGGCCACTCGCCCACTGCGCCACGCCGTCCCTACTTGAAAGTATAAATAGTATAAACACTTTTAACAGTATAACAGTACTAAACAATTCCAATAGATAACATTGGTGTCATTACCTTTTTGTTTGCTCAATTATTGCCTCCATAAATAAAACTTCGGCATTTATCACATCCAAAGAATCTGTTTGCGCGACGAAAAACGTTGAAAGTTTTCCACTTGTATCGCTAGCAACGGCATTAGACTTGTGTTTTTTTGTCCCAACGTGGTCTTTTACATCGCTAATTCCTCCGTGTCCGATCGAAAAATCTTGTCTGCACAAGGTGCAATTCGCGTAGTTTTCACCCTTTTTGGAACGGATAATTATTCCCGGATAGGCTTTTGAATATTCTTCACGGAATGACTGCAGTTTTCTTTTCGGTTTAAGACTCGTATGCGATTTTTCTCCGGCTGATTCCATGATCGTTCGCTCGTTTGGAAACAATGGCAACTGGTGCCTCGTGCTTGGCAGCGGTGCTATAAATAGCCTCGCGCATGTGTAACAGGTCCCCATAGGCATCCGTCCGTCAGTAGTGACGATGGGTTGCGCCTGGGGGAGTTCATTCTCAATGATTCCTCCCACCGTCGAAGCTGGCGCCAATCGGGTGGAACTTAAGACTGCCAGCTTCCGTGTTGTTTCCTCCCTTTAGGGGGGAGGCTGGAGTGACCTCTCTGTGGCGCAAGCCTGGGCAGAAAGTATGGAGATCTTGGGTTGCCCAGACATCAAGATCCCCCTCTCGGCCGTGACGATGTGGCCCAGAGGAAAGCAAGGCAATACATCTGGCATCGGCTTGGCTGCAGGAGCTGCCGGCAGGGGGTCAGCAATGACACCCAGCCGCCTCAAGGGCTCCACTCCTGATTTTCTGTCTGGGTTTACTCCCATAGCCTTTCCTTCTCCCAAAGGTACCACAAGGCAGCGGGTGGGGGGGGGGGGGGGGGGGGGGGGCAGGGGGAATGACGACCCATAGATGGGGCAGTGGTTGGCGGATGCCAGGGCGTGTCCACACACCGGTGGGCCTGCACACCTCGCCTCTGGGGCCCACTGCTGCTCCGAGATCCCCTACAGTTTAGCCTGAGACCGTAAGGTCCCAGTTACTGTGTGTGGCCGCGAGGAGGCACTGTAGGGGTCTTGGTGGTGGAGAGGCTGTGTACCAGCAGGAGGAGGCTTACGCACTCGGCTCCTCTTTTCACCCACCCAGGGGCTAGCTGGCGGCGATAGCTGTAAGCAGAGAGTAGCAAGCAGGGGCAGCATGCAGCATGCACTAACTACAAGCACTTCTGCCACATATCTAACGCACTGACGCATCACACGCACCCTGTGCGCGAGCACTCACACACTGTGTAACAGGTACGTTAGCTATTATAGTAGACGTTCTCAATATTTGGGCTAATCAGAAGTCTAGATTACGACTCGGAGAGAGTAGGACAGACACAATTAAATGCTTTAAATTATACTGGTGTTATTTAAATATGTACAGTGCAACAAATAGTGGACATACATTGATAGGAATGGCCATTCAAAACAAAAGAAAAAAACAGCAAGGGTTCAGGTAATTCATAACAGGTAGTATCAAAAGTTCTTAAAAGGTCATATGAGACTGATCGCAGTCCATATGCGCATTCAGAGTTCATACAGCCACACGGTTTGGGGTTGTGGGTATGGCAGTTTGTAGTGAGAGTTCAGTTTATGGGCAGGGTGTGTATGAGGTAGTGCAAAGGGCCGCAGAGCAATGAGGTGCGAGGCAAGGGGTTCGGCTATAAGCCGCCTACCGGCCGACCAGAGCAGGTGGAGTTCAGGGGTTGAGAGGTGGAGATCCTTGGGCTCAGGCTCGAGGCCTATCTACAGCTCGCCATCCAAGACTTAGGTTCAATCAATGTGCGCACATAACATCAACATTAAGTCATCTATCGTTCGACCTTCAATAAATAAGTTACACTTATTATTATCATTATTAGCTATAATACTGCAAACATTAACAATATTTAAACAATCACATGCATGTATAAAATAAACACGACAGTACACAGTGTTGTCACTATGACGGGAGTAACATTAACAATAACAGTGACGTTACTATGACGGGTGTAACCGCACACCAGCGGCAGTATTCATTCATTGTCTTTACCATAGCATAAAAAGTGCAAATGGTCTTAAAACGCCACAACACTCAGTTACCATATGTAAATACTCAAAATAAAGACTCGACATAAATATAAATTCAATCGGATCAGAAACATTGGAGGAAACGGGATTAAAACCCGATGCTAACCGCCCATAGGAAATACATGGGTACGGCTAGTCGCTACTATTAGCAAACAGATTCACTTACCAACTCGGCTTAATATCTTATCATCGACACACTCTCTCGTCGCAACACGTCCCTGATGTTCGGCACCTACAAGTTTACAATTAGTTGTAAAATGTTGGACGGTTGTTTTTACAATATGCAAGCAAACGACAACTTTAAAACCAGTGTTGGGACTAACGCGTTACTAAGTAACGCGTTACTGTAACGCCGTTAGTTTCGGCGGTAACTAGTAATCTAACGCGTTATTTTTTTATATTCAATAACTCAGTTACCGTTACTACATGATGCGTTACTGCGTTATTTTACGTTACTTTTTATGTAGTATCGGCTAGAAACTGAGGATCTGAGTGTGTTTTATTCCAGCGAAGCAGAGACGTGCTTCTGATTCTTCCTCTGCGCTCTCTGTGTGTGCGTGTGACTGTGTGTCTGAGTGTGGGAAGGGGAGGGGAGGGGAGGGGAGGGGAGGGGAGGGGAGGGGAGGGGAGGGGGGTGCGCAATACAACCGTTGGCCAACAAAAAAGTAACCACAGAACACTATACGCCTATACGGTATAGTGTTCTGTGGTTACTTTTTGGTTGGCCAAGCGGACGTGACGACAGGCTGTCCCCACTCAGATCCGCACAGACCGGGAGGGGGCGTGCCTTAAGTCCGGCTGGAAATCGGCAGAAATTTGGAGAATGGTTGTCCCAGGGAGAGGCAGTGAAATTCGGGAGGGTTGGCAAGTATGAGATATTCTCACTTCTTTTCTTTTGTCGAGCACAAAGAAAAGAACATTTTAGTTAAATGTAAGTTGTGTCTTGGATCAAAGATCCCGTCTACTGCCCAAAACAACAATTCAAATCTGCCTGGTTAGGCTCTGTGTATGTCACGTGTGCCTTCCTTAGGTGAAGCCAGCTTTACAGCTATGTTGTTGATTGATTGATTGATTGATTGAAACTTTTATTAGTAGATTGCACAGTACAGTACATATTCCGTACAATTGACCACTAAATGGTAACACCCAAATAAGTTTTTTAACTTGTTTAAGTCGGGGTCCAGATACAGATATATACTATCAAATATATACTAACATCATAATACAGTCATCACACAAGATAATCATCAGGGTATATACATTGAATTATTTACATTATTTACAATCCGGGGTGTGGGATATGGAGGGGGGGGGGGGGGGGGTTAGGTTTGGTTGGTATCAACACTTCAGTCATCAATTGCATCATCAGAGAAATGGACATTGAAACAGTGTAGGACTGACTTGGTAGGATATGTACAGCAAGTAGTGGACACAGAGAGAGAGATCAGAAAGTATAAGAAAAAGTGTCTACATTTGATTATTTACAATCCGAAGAGGTATTATGTGGAAGGGAGGGTGTTAGTTTAGGGTTGTAGTTGCCTGGAGATGTTCTTTTAGTGCGGTTTTGAAGCAGGATAGAGATGCCCTTTCTTTTACACCTGTTGGGAGTGCATTCCATATTGAAGTGGCATAGAAAGAGAATGAGTTAAGACCTTTATTAGTTCGGAATCTGGGTTTAACGTGGTTAGTGTTAGTGTTAGTGTTATTATGCTGTTTGTTACGTATGTATGTTATGTTGCAGCTATTTAAAATAGTTTTGTCAATTTGTTCTGGCCTGAAATAAATTGGCCCTTTGAAACATATCTTTGTCTTTGTGTGTTGTATGTAGAGCACATTGCTTAGCAGAGTTCAGTGATGCAAATGTATGTCAAGTTGATCAACAGATTGTATTATTCTCCAGTGCAATAACAGTACTAAAATGAAGGCTAAAAGGGCATTAATGGGAGCTTTAAAAAAAAAAAGTAGAAGAAGTAACTAAATAGTTACTTTTCACAGTAACGCATTACTTTTTGGTGTAAGTAACTGAGTTAGTAACTGAGTTACTTTTGAAATAAAGTAACTAGTAACTGTAACTAGTTACTGTTTTTCAGTAACTAACCCAACACTGTTTAAAACATACCGGCTTCATATGTCCCCAGGCTTAGCCACCGCACCTGGCAGCCATCTCGGAATGCTGGATTTTATAGAGCTTGATTGGCTGCAGCGGGTCACGTGAGCGCGTGTGTTAAACTCGCGAGATTAAACGTGGAAACGGCGCAGGTAATATGAGGAGATGTCATGAGAGGAAATATGGCTTATTTCCCACCCGTGTTACACATGGCATTCGGAATGGCTCGATAGGAAGTTACGGGAAGCAGTGTCGATTGTCATTGTTGTTACGCGATTTCGTGAATAAAACTTTAAAAAAAATATGTTTTTTTAATTAATGAAAAACCGTTTTATCACTGCAACCGTAACCCGGAATAGGTTGATGAAAACCGTACTAATTACGGGAAAACCTGAGTAGTTGGCAGGTATGTGAATGCCATACATAAATATTATTTCCAGCTGAGTGTAATTGTAACTAATGGAAACACAGGAGTGTTTTCAAGGTGACGACATAACAACTGCATTGCACCTTGCACATACACACATACTGTAGTTAAAGACCTAAAAAGCAAGTGTCGATAAAAGTCTTCCCTGCTGTAAGATTTTATATGATGTTGGTAGTGTACAACCTCGTGTGGAAAAAAAGCATTTTTTCACATCTTTATTTAAACCAAAGAGTACCGATAATTACTGGTATCGATAAGGAAAATCGATATTGATATCGGTATCGGTATCGGTATCAATAAAATCCAATATACATCCTTATTTATTGCACACCAGCTGTTTGAATTCTAACGTGCATCATAGGTATAATTTTCATTATCAAATTCGGAGGTGGTGAAATGAAAATTGGTAATATTAATCTTTAACATGTTTATGTAATATTTAATGTAGATTAGCATTTTGAGAAGTGGAGCCTTACTGTACTTTTGAGTGCCTTCTTCTTGCTGTGTTAGCATGGAAAATTGTAACACTATGTGTCCGCTGTGATTGCCTGAGTCTGCAACCTGATGCAACGTCACGTGCAACAAAGGTATGGAAATATGGCACTTTACGTGACTCAGTACCCGGTAGTACCGACATACGTCAGCTTGTACTATAAAAGTACCAAATTTGGTACCCATCCCTAACTGGTCAGTGGAAAAGGAGCATAATTGGCTCTTCTTCAAAGAAAAGCACCTGCACAACGGTTTGTGTTTATTCGGCATTGTAAACATGCATCTTGGCACATGCGGGAATGCAGATGTCACAGACAAAGCTCACATTTCAAACAGTGTCGGAATCCTTGAAAAGGTGGCGGTGTTATGTAAGCGCTCCCATTCATCGCCATTTCTCATCTGTGCTGCATCATCACTCCCCCTACCCCCACCAAATGTCTGGAAACAACACAGTTCTCATCTACCATTAAATCTTAAACAAGCCAAAAAAGAGAGTTGGCTCTCCCTCTGCTCATTCAGGCCGCAAAGACGCATAACCGCCTCACTCAGGAGTGGTCCCCGAGCAACATAACCCCACTCTGAGCGCAGCGGTCCAAAACACACAGCGCGAGCAGAGCCGATATTTTCAAACTTCTCTAAAAGTTGTGTGCCGAGGCTGCGTGCCATAGCTGATTACTGCTAATCTTGTAGCCCAGAAGAATCTAATTAGAGGAGGATACATGTGTCTTATAATTGTGCAGTAGTCCAAGTCTGTGGACACTCCTTAACAGATCACGACTTCTTATAACCACCATCAGTATCTGTTCTGTCTTCTATTAGTTGCCTTGAAGAGCGTCAACGTTGTTTTGAAAGTGGCTTTAATGTAACTCAAGCTGCAGCATCTGGAGGACCGAAACAACTAAAGCATGTCCCTGTTATGACAGAAGCTTCCCCAAAAAGGCTTATGGGAAAATGTCTGGCATGACGAGCTCTCCTATGAGCCGTTAAATGTCGAGCAAAAATAATAGCCTTAGAGCGTTTCTCGCCTTTGTAACAATAACAATATTCAAGTCTGAAAGTCACAACTGAAGTAAACAAGCTCAAAGGTGAATTGGCTTTTCTTGCACTAAGTAGTTTTAATAGCCCCACGTCTGTGTGTTTTGCTCATAGCTCATGTGATGTCTCCTGCAGGGGAACAAACACTCCTGTCGACCTGCTAGTTGGTCAGAAATAGGGACATGGGGTGAAATTTAGACAAGGGGTCTCAATCAATCAATCAATGTTTATTTATATAGCCCTAAATCACTAGTGTCTCAAAGGGTTGCACAAGCCACAACAACATCCTCGGTACAGAGCCCACATAAGGGCAAGGAAAAACTCACCCCAGTGGGACGTCGATGTGAATGACTAGGAGAAACCTTGGAGAGGACCGCATATGTGGGTAACCCCCCCCCCCAGGGGCGACCGAATGCAATGGATGTCGAGTCGGTCTGACATAATATTGTGAGAGTCCAGTCCATAGTGCATCCAACATAATAGTAAGAGTCCAGTCCATAGTGGGGCCAGCAGGAAACCATCCCGAGCGGAGACGGGTCAGCAGCGCAGAGATGTTCCCAACCGATGCACAGGCGAGCGGTCCACCCCGGGTCCCGACTATGGACAGCCAGCACTTCATTCATGGCCACCGGACCTGTGTGTCTCCCCCTCCACAAGGGAGAGGGGGGAGCAGAGGAGAAAGGAAAAGAAACGGCAGATCAACTGGTCTAAAAAAGGGGGGCTATTTAAAGACTAGAGTATACAAATGAGTTTTAAGATGGGACTTAAATGCTTCTACTGAGGTAGCATCTCTAACTGTTACCGGGAGGGCATTGCATAGTACTGGAGCCCGAATAACTCAATTTAACTGGGGGCTGCAGCTGGAGGTAAAGTCATGCTGAGGCTGGGCAGTGCAAAGTATTCACTTCCGGATCATGTTTGAACCATGTGACTAAATTTGTTCACTACTTCTACCAGCAGCTATAGTGACACTGAACTACGGTAGGCCTTAAATCTGGTAAAATTTTATATTTTGACATTGTTGATTTCTCCAAGGGATAGTCCGAGATATTTCCGCGTGCTTATAGAAAGTTGCTCTTTGCGGTGCCCAATGCGTGTTTGTTAATTTTTGTGTTTGCGCCAGTAGTGGGATTTAAGATTGATATAATACTGTATATTTAACTGTTAGCTGCCCACAGTGTGTGGCATGCAATTACACTTAACTACGAAATTTAGTAAAGGGCCACACAAGCATCCAGCACAAGCCCATGGGCCGCAAATGGCCCATGGGCCGTAGATAACTGCAGGTAACTCTAAAACTCTACATTACCAGTAAAGTGGAAAAACAAGTTGACTTTATATGCTTATTTGTGTTTCATTGTGTCCATTAAACCATATCCAATTGTATTTACAATCCGCAAAGTGTGTGAAAACACAGTTTAAATGTCACAAAATGCCACAAATTCAGTCAGCCATTTTAAATATTCCGCTGTGAATACCTTCGGCTATTTTAGGAGATTTACATCACTCGAGTAATGTTTTTGCACTCTGACCATATTATCAGAGCAGTTGTACTGCAAATATGCAAAAATTGGAAAGAGGTGTGGTGTTTATCATTCACAATCCTTATGAAAGACAAGAACACATTTGCTTGGCTTTTATTATGTGTTTGAAATCATAAATAAATAGCTAACAATTGAGTAAACAGATCCAGGGTCCCCTGTTGTGCTCATTATACCCTCTTTAAAAACATCCAGAAACCGCCAACAATCACAACATTTACATGTCGTGATCTGAAAATGACCAAATATGAGTGATATTGTTATTATAAGCGCCAACGCAGTCGGACTATTTTAGCACCGCATTGATAGCAGTGAGCTAATGCTAGCTTACGCTGCTGTTGTTTACACACTATAAACCTGACGGCTGCTTCTGCTTCATCTCAAACTTGCTAAAAGTAAATTCTAGATTATAGTTCATGCAGCTCTCACCTGGTAGTAGACAAATGTAGCCATGGACAAAGACCATGAACTTTGACAACACCAAGATGGCGAAAAAGACCCCAAAAGACGCTTTCTGTATGAACTTTTTATAAATTCTTTGTGAGGATTGCATCTGAACCTTCATCTAATCTGAATTATGTCAGTGTCCCGCCGGTCGTCATCCCAGCGAGAATGGAATATCAGTTTATTTTTGTTTATTATGGTTAGTTTTTATCTTTAGCAATGCTGTGGATGCTAGAGTCACAATAAAGCTGTCAGTTGGCTTCTAAAATGTATTGCTCATCCTTTTTGTGTTCGGGCTCAAAAATATAAGGTCCCAGAAAGTTTGTGATTTAGGGCTATATAAATAAACTTTGATTGATTGATTTAACTGATAGTTTTTCCAAATGTAGTCGTTATTGGTTCTCACAAAGTCTGCTTGATTAACATTGTTGTTGATGTGGAAGGAATCTTTGGTTCGTCCTGCGACGTCACGCGATCACGTGACTGGCTTACTCAATAACTCTCAAAATGGCTCAGCAATCTCCGCAATATTGATACTATTTCGATCATATCTATTTATTCGCAAACTTTGGAAGTCTTTTGATGTCATAAATCATATATATATATGACAATAGCCTCAATATAGAGGCAACTTGTCTTTTCACTCTACTGGTACTTTAAGGCACAAAAAGCTGAAAAAAATAGCATTGGTAAAATCTTTAAAGGTGCATTAATATTTAACTGTGACTTTTTAACAGTCATGCGTGTCCCTAGCGCCTGTTTATTAGAACCAAAAATGAGAAATATCTCCTTGACTTTTAGGATAGGATAGGATAGGATAGGATAGGCCGGGACGGAGCGAGACGAGACGAGACGAGACAGGACGGGACAGGACAGGATAGGATAGGATGGGATAGGATAGCACTTTATTGTCATTGCACTTTAAAAAGTGCAACACAATTATATTTTCAGCACAGACCTGTTTCAGAGCGGATATACATTGTCAGGGTGACAGAACAGGAATGCTGATAGGTAAAAGGTGGGAAAATGTGAACATGGGGGGAAGAGGGGAAAAAAAGCAAGTCCCCCAATTTATTTTTATTCTTTTTTAACATGTCCTTTCCAGCCACTCGGGCAAATCATATTGTTGATGTAGATGACCATATCTGCTGTCCAGAATTCGCTTTACAAAAAGAGAAGTATGGGATGCTTCTTTTGATTTCTTATTTGTATTTAACTTTGTTAAATAGATGTATTTACCGGACTGGAGCAGGAGGGGATAGAAAGAAGTAAAAAAAGAAGACCGGGGGGAAATTGCGAGGACAAGAGGGGGAAAAGACAGAGAGACAATAACAACAACAGAACAAATATGATACGAAAAAATATATAATTTTTTTTTTTTACTGAAGTAGATAGTAATAACACAGAAATGACAATGAGCTTTATTGCACTACAAATGGAACAATAAAAATACCAGTAGAAATAACACTATTGATAATGAATAATAGTAATAATTGCTTCAATTATCAACAATACAATTGCTTCAAATGCAACAGTATATATATATATATATATGTAATGAATACTTGAATTACAAAAGAAAGCAGATAAATGGAGGGGAAGAAAGAGGAGCGGATTGTTATGGTAAAATTAGGTTAAGCTTTATCAGTGTGTTGTGTTGTACCCAGTTTCCCCTGGGTGGGACAACGTGAATATATGTTTAATGAAACATGATGTGGATGTATGTACCGTGTGTGTGTGTGTGTGTATGTATGTACTGTATTTGTGTATGTATGTGCTTATGAACCTATGTGTGCGTGTATGTATGAATGAATGTACGTGTGTATGTGTTGGAGCCAAAATTCCTTATTTGTTTATATTGTTTTTATTTTATTTTCTCTAATTGATTGTTGGGTTCAGCATGTTTACTTTCCTTTTCGGCAGATTGCTCCGCCCACTTCCTGTTAAGAACCAGGAAGTGTTGACAGGGAGGGGACTGTTGCTATGGTGCGGTTACCATGGTAGCCTCCATAAAATTGGGTTCAGGTGTGAGCATGGGAGGGCGATTGGAGGACAAACAGTTTTCGACCGTGTGGTGGCGTGGCGTGTCGTGTGGTGTCTTGTCGTGACTTGTGGTGACAATGCTGTTATAATGTGCCATGCAAGGTTAGCATACTTGGTTATATAACTTACATTTGATTTAATTTAGATAGCTTGTAATAAACGGATTGCCATATCCAAACACAGTTTTACAGTACTGGACATTCTATCATTTACACGCGTCAAACTGGTCAACACAGTCGCCCTCGGTACCAGCCCAAAGGTAAGGGCTGTACATTAAGTCGAAAACTCTAGTCTTCGTTTTGGAAAAGGACTAAGTTTGAATGTCAGTAAGACACACAGTGGACACTTCATTAGGAACAGGAAGTAATTAGATTGCATCAACGCGCAGTGTATGCACCTGGAGCGCACGCTGGGACGGTGTTCAGCCACAGGCCGGGCTGTTTCACCTCGATTGGACCAGGAGAAGAGCCAGACAGCAGACGGGATCGTCGTTTGGGGCCAGGAGCAACGCAGCGACAGGCAGACGGAGGACGCCGCGCGGATCGAGACGGAGGACGTCGCGCTGATCGAACAACAGCATCACCGCGGGCCTCGCCGTTTGGAGCGACAGCTGAGCAGCACTAGGACGCGCAACGCTGTTTGAAGTTGTGTACTCTTTTTGAAGATACTGAACTCTTTTCGAAGACAATCTTTTGAAGAACAACAAGGTATGTAGCGCGCTACACGGGCTAATAACTGTATGGCCATATAATAGTGTGTGCACACAAAGACAGAAACAAAAAATCCAATGCATTGGTGGTTAATATTCATTGTTATTTAACCCGTTCGTGGGTACATTTCTATGAGGTTTTGTGCATGACAAACCCGTTCGTGGGTACATTTCAATTACAAGGTGGTGTTTATGATTCCTTGTGCAAGCCCGTTCGTGGGTGAGGTTTGGTTTTGAACAAATGCAAATGAATAATTGCGGGTTTTGATTTTTGGTGTTTTGACTGACATTTACAAGGTTTCCATATATTTGATCTGATTTTGAATTGTGGGTTGTGTACAATCATGGATCCTGGAAAAGGCAAACATGATGCTTGGGAAATGCATGATCATGCGTTAATGGAGGAGTTAAAGTTAACGCATTCAATTGGTGACACAATCAAAGGTCAAATGGAACCCTCACAGGCTGAATTGTCAGAAATGACTGAAAATCAGTCATAGCCTGCAGAGATGGAAAGTCAGGTGGACACAAATCAAACATCTGTTGTTAAAAAACGCACAGTGAAAATGACACCAAAAGCCCTAATGGAGAGAATTGAAACTCTTCAGAAGGAGAGAAAAAGTTAAAGTTAAAGTTAAAGTACCAATGATTGTCACACACACACTAGGTGTGGCGAAATTATTCTCTGCATTTGACCCATCACCCTTGATCACCCCCTGGGAGGTGAGGGGAGCAGTGGGCAGCAGCGGTGGCCGCGCCCGGGAATCATTTTCGGTGATTTAACCCCCAATTCCAACCCTTGATGCTGAGTGACAAGCAGGGAGGAAATGGGTCCCATTTTTATAGTCTTTGGTATGACTCGGCCGGGGATTGAACCCACAACCTACCGATCTCAGGGCGGACACTCTAACCACTAGGCCACTGAGTCGGAAGATACAAATTAAACAAGGCAAGCAACATGCCGAAACATATCATGGAGATGATGAAAAATGGAGAGGACAAAATGGAAGTGCAATGTGCTTTCACCAAATATCACAATGTTATAAAGGAAACTGCAAGTGCACACCAATCCCTCCTACCAATTCTACCTACAGAGGACCAAATCAAACATGACATATGGTACAAAGCCAAATTAATTAATGTACATGAATTTGTTGAGCATGTAAACACCTGGATAAAAGCGCCAACCCTGGAGGGTATTGAGGATTTAGAAAGTGAAATTAATCCAAATGACAGCATTTCTAATGTTATAAGTCACAAATCACATGGGAGTCACACACACTCTGGTTCTAGTCGGTCAAGCACCTCCTCAGCTCGCAGACAGGCAGAGGCCGAAAGGGCTGCCCTCGCTGTCCTCTCTGCAGCTCTAAAGGAAAAACATGCATTGGAAGAGGAGGAGGAAAAGATCAAAAATAAATTGGAAGAGGAGAGGGAAAAGATCAAAAAGAAATTGGAAGAGGAGAGGCAAAGAATCAGAAAGAAAAAGGAAATGATGGATCTGGATGCTCAATTGGCAGCTGCTAATGCAAAATTAGCAGTTTTAAAAGCTCCCAGCCTTCATGCTTCCTCCCATACAGCATCTGATGGCATGAGCTCCTACTTAAAGAGAACCAAGGAACCACCAGTCACTCTCAACCCCCAGGCTAAAGCACAAGTCACTCTCAACCCCCAGGCTAAAGACTATCAACCCCTCACACAGCAGCAGTCAAGCCAAGCTTCACCACCACCTCCACCGCAGTCTATACACCATCCATCTGAGCAACAACAAATAACAGCATGGCAACTTCAATATAGGACACCACTTCCCATTCAACCACCCACCGTTTGGCAAGAGCAACAGTCCATGCTTTCACACCCTAAACCCATTCAGGTACCACTGCAACCACCACCTTCTGTACCAAAACAGCAGCAGGTCTCTTGGAATACAGTGCAATACCATAGCCCTACAACCCACATGGACCCCCCTGTACAGCAATCAAGGCAAACTAACATTTCCCCTCCAACCAATGGCACCCCCACTTTATGTGACTTATTGCACAGGCAAAATGAGATTGCAACATTGCAAATGTCGTTGCAAACTTCTCATCTACTCCCACCAAGAGAGATTCCCTATTTTGACGGTGATCCATTGCTGTACAGAACCTTTGTCAGAGCATTTGTGCAATGCATTGAGAAGAACACAAGCAACAAAGGAGACTGTTTGTACTACCTGGAAATGTACACTAAGGGTCAACCTAAAGAACTGGTGCGTAGCTGTCAACATATGCCCCCAGAAAGAGGCTATGAGATAGCAAAGTATTTGTTGGGAAAACACTTTGGTGACCAGTACCAGATAACAGCAGCTTACATGGAGAAAGTGTTTAACTGCCCTTTGGTAAAGTCTGAAGACGTACGAGCTCTGCAAGCCTACTCTCTTTACCTTCGAGAATGTTGCACTGCTATGGAAAACGTGCAGTACATGCAGGAACTTAATATGTCAGCTCACATGAAAACTGTGATCTCCAAGCTGCCGTACAGGCTGCGAGAAAGCTGGAGAGTCTCTGCATGCAACACTATAGAAAACCACCATCGCAGACCTCAGTTCTCAGACATTGTAGCATTCATTGAGCGACAGGTGAAAATTGTCTCTGACCCAGTCTTTGGAGACATCCAGAATGCACCACAGAGTACAGGAAGTAAACCTGTAAAAGGAATGAAATCACAAAGTCAACCCAAATTCAAAGGTAACAGTTTTGCCACAACCATTAATAAAGAAACCCCTGATGCGGAAGATCAAACCACATTTAAACCTGTTCCAAAGCAAAGTGCACCTGCTCGTACCACAAACGCCTGTGTTTGCTGCTTTAAAAATCATGCTCTTGACCAGTGTCCTCAGTTGGAGGAGAAGACCCACAAGGAGAAGATAACTTTCATAAGACAGAAAGGAATCTGTTTTGGGTGTCTTCATGTTGGACATCTTAGCAGGCATTGTGACAAGCGCTTGACCTGCAAGATATGCAAGCAAAACCATCCAAGTCTGCTTCATATTGGTCAGAAGGAAAGAGCAAGCAACATAATTCCAAACCAAAATAAGGCAAGTGGACTATCTGTGAGCAATGCACAAATATCTCTGCAAACATATGGACAAACGGGGGCTGGAAATGGAATTCTGTCAATTCTGCCTGTACAGATAAAGTCCAGCAAAGGACACACAGTCATACAAACTTATGCATTCCTGGATCCGGGCAGCACAGATACATTTTGTTCTGAAAGCTTGATGACAAAGCTCAATTTGAATGGAATAAAAACTAAAATCAGTCTCCTAACCATGGGCCCAAAAACATCAGTTTCCAGTTACATGCTGACAGACTTAGAGATTTCAAGCCTCACTGGACAACAGTTCTACGACCTTCCTAAAGTCTACACCCAAAAAAGGATGCCTGTAACGACAAGTAACCTCATTAATGAAGAGGAGTTGGCTAAATGGCCATACTTGGATGGTATCACTCTTCCTCGTATTCAAGCCGACGTAGAGCTATTGATTGGGACCAATGCATCTAAACTGCTTGAACCCTGGGAAGTGGTCAACAGTTGTGGAAATGGACTGTATGCTGTTAAGACCCTATTGGGGTGGGTCATTAATGGCCTTCCTGACTACAGTGAGAAGAGGAGTAAGATTGGCTGCTCCACTACTACCGTCAACAGGATCTCCATAACAAAGCTGGAGGAGTTGCTGCACAATCAATATAACCATGATTTTAATGACAGGTCATCAGAAGACAAAGAAGAAATGTCTAGAGATGACATGAAGTTCATGAAGGTCATGACTGATTCGTGCAAGCTTCAAGATGGACACTACACTTTGGAACTGCCCTTTAAAAGGAAGGATGATGTGTCTCTTCCCAACAATCAGTGCGTTGCTAGGCAACGCATACTTGGTCTGAAAAGGAGGTTTGGGAAAGATGAAAGATATCACAGAGAATATACAACCTTTCTCAATGATGTAATCAGTAAAGGTTATGCAGAACGTGTTCCTGAAGAGCTAGTGGACCGTTCAGATGGGAAGGTGTGGTACATTCCACACCATGGGGTGTACCACCCCAAAAAAGGAACTCTGCGTGTGGTATTTGATTGTGGCGCAGAGTACAGAGGAAAATCTCTCAATAAGGAGCTTCTACAAGGCCCTTATCTCACCAGCAGCTTGTTAGGAGTCCTCACCAGATTCCGGCAAGAACCTGTAGCCTTGATGACCGACGTCAAAGCAATGTTCCATCAAGTCAATGTGGCACAGAAAGACAGAGATTTTCTAAGGTTCTTATGGTGGCCTGAAGGCGATGTATCCCAAGAACTGGCAGAATATAGGATGACAGTGCATCTATTTGGGGCAGTATCCTCTCCTAGTTGCGCTTGTTATGCCCTCCGAAAGACTGCAGAGGACAATCACAACAGTTTCACTCCCGATGTACTCGACACAGTCAAGCAAAATTTCTACATGGATGATTGCCTCAAAAGTATGCCATCAGAAGAGGAGGCCGTTAAAATGGTCAAAGATTTGACTGACATTTGTCAGAAAGGAGGCTTCCATTTGACAAAGTGGATAAGCAACAATCGTGAAGTGCTGCTATCCATTCCTGAGGAAGATCGATCTAAAAATTTGCATGAATTGGATTTGGACAGAGACCAACTGCCGCTGGAAAGGGCTCTTGGACTTCAGTGGTGTGTGGAGACAGACACCTTCAAGTTCAAACTGGCACTCAAGAAACAGCCACATACTCGACGTGGGATTCTATCGATGGTCAGTTCAATCTATGATCCTTTAGGATTTCTCGCTCCGCTCACTCTCCCAGCCAAGTTCATACTACAAGACGTGTAGACTGAACTATGGTTGGGATGATGACATTCACCCCACTCTCAAACAGCAGTGGACCAAATGGTTGAGAGATTTAGAAAGAGTGATGGAGTTCAAGGTTGAAAGGTGCCTCAAGCCGATAGAGTTTGGAGAATCCATTTATGGTCAATTGCACCACTTCTCTGATGCCAGTGAAAACGGATATGGCACTGTCACCTATCTGAAAGTATGGAACAGCCATAACAAATCCCATGTGTCTTTCATGCTTGGCAAGGCCAGAGTTGCTCCCTTAAAGCAAGTGACCATTCCACGTCTAGAACTCACTGCAGCTGCTCTTGCGGTCCGTGTGGACACGATGATTAAAGCAGAAATACAGCTTCAACTGGTGAAGTCTTGCTTCTGGACTGATAGCACGTCCGTTTTGAAGTACATCAAAAACGAGGACAAGAGATTTCATACTTTTGTAGCAAACAGGATTTCTGCCATTCGCAAAACATCTGAAGTGACACAATGGTGGTACATTAATACCACTCAAAATCCTGCAGACAAAGCCTCAAGAGGAATTAAAGTGGATGAGTTACTGACTCATAAAAGATGGATAGAAGGCCCTGAGTTTCTGAAGAAACAAGAGGAAGAGTGGCCAGCTGATATGTTGGAGTATGGGATTGCAGTGGAGGACCCTGAGGTAAAAAGGGAGCTCAGCACCAATGTAGTTATTGTTGATACTCCAAGTGCTACTCACCAACTGATCACCTACTTCTCTGACTGGAAACGGTTGAAGAGGTCAGTTGCCTGGATACTGAAAATAAAAAGGACTCTACTGGAGATGAGTCAAAAGAGAAAACTATTAAGTGATGACGAAATAGATCAGGAAATAATGCACATTAAAGCTGCACTAGGAAACCAAACTCTAACACCAGATGATCTGTCAAGAGCTGAGACAGCCATCATCCGCTTCACTCAAGAGCAAAGATTCCCACAGGAACTTGCTTTATTGAAATCTGGAAAGAGTAATGTGAAGAAAGACAGTTCTATTTACAAGCTGGACCCCATTCTGGAAAACTGTTTGCTCAGAGTAGGAGGGAGACTGAGTAAAGCAGCAATGTCAGAGGATTCTAAACATCCCATTATCCTTGCAAAAGATCTCCATATCTCCGCTCTGATACTAAAACACATCCATGAACAACTGGGCCATGGTGGGAGAAACCACGTACTCTCCAGGCTAAGAAGGAAATATTGGATCACAAGTGCTAATGCAGCCACCAGAAAAATCATTTCAAACTGTGTCTTCTGTAAACGCCATAGAGGCCAATTGGGCGAACAGAAGATGTCAGACCTACCTGTAGAGAGGATCGCTGCCGACCTACCTCCATTTACCAACGTCGGAGTTGATTATTTCGGCCCGGTTGAGGTCAAGAGAGGTCGTTCATTGGAAAAGCGATATGGGGTTATCTTTACCTGTATGGCATGTAGAGCAGTCCATTTGGAAGTCGCCTACTCATTGGATACAGATTCTTGTATAAATGCTCTACGCAGGTTCATTTGTAGAAGAGGATCAGTCTCTCATTTAAGGTCTGACAATGGAACCAATTTTGTTGGTGCTGAAAGGGAGTTGAGAGAAGCACTCGCTGCTCTAAATCACAGCAAAGTACAGTCGGCATTTCTGGAGGAAGGAACACAGTGGAGCTTCAACCCACCAACAGCCTCTCACCATGGAGGTGCATGGGAGCGCTTGATCAGAATGATCCGACGAACATTGACATCAGTTCTACGACAGCAAACCCTGAATGACGAAGGATTTCAAACGGTGCTGTGTGAAGTCGAAGCGATCCTGAATGACCGCCCCATAACAAGGTTGTCTGGGGATCCCAATGATCTAGAAGCCCTCACTCCCAATCACATTCTGACCATGAAAGGAACACCAATTTTACCACCTGGATTATTTGAAAAATCAGACCTCTATCTCAAACGAAGATGGAGACAAGTCCAATACATCTCTGACCTATTCTGGAAACGCTGGTTAAGAGAGTACTTACCTTTGCTACAGGAGCGGCAGAGGTGGAGCAAACAGAGAAGAAGTCTCGTCCCAAATGACATTGTACTCATCGCAGACAATACCGCTCCACGTGGCTCTTGGTTACTTGGAAGAGTCATGGAGACTTATCCAGATAAAAAAGGATTGGTGCGTTCTGCTAAAATCAAAACTAAAACAAGCACACTGGACAGACCAGTTACAAAAATTTGCTTGCTGCAAGAAGCTGAAGTGTAATAAAAAAAAAAAAACACATTCAAAAATTATTATTATTTATTTATATTTATGGCTCCATTGTTATTTATTTTGACTTGTTCATGGCATCCTGCCCTTCTCAATTGGGGGCCGGAGTGTTGGAGCCAAAATTCCTTATTTGTTTATATTGTTTTTATTTTATTTTCTCTAATTGATTGTTGGGTTCAGCATGTTTACTTTCCTTTTCGGCAGATTGCTCCGCCCACTTCCTGTTAAGAACCAGGAAGTGTTGACAGGGAGGGGACTGTTGCTATGGTGCGGTTACCATGGTAGCCTCCATAAAATTGGGTTCAGGTGTGAGCATGGGAGGGCGATTGGAGGACAAACAGTTTTCGACCGTGTGGTGGCGTGGCGTGTCGTGTGGTGTCTTGTCGTGACTTGTGGTGACAATGCTGTTATAATGTGCCATGCAAGGTTAGCATACTTGGTTATATAACTTACATTTGATTTAATTTAGATAGCTTGTAATAAACGGATTGCCATATCCAAACACAGTTTTACAGTACTGGACATTCTATCATTTACACGCGTCAAACTGGTCAACACAGTCGCCCTCGGTACCAGCCCAAAGGTAAGGGCTGTACAGTATGTATAAATTTATGAATAATTGTGTGTATGTGCATATGTATGTATGTATGTATGTATGCATGGTTGTATGTACAATATATTTGTCTCCCAGTATGTGCGGTAGCCAAAGTACAGCCCCAGCCACCCAGAGGGCTAAACCCAAAACAGCAGGTGCGGTACCCAGGGAACAAAGGACCACTGGCCCCACGCAAGCAGGCCGACCAGGGACAGGACCCCCAGAACCGGGCCCATCATCCCGCCGGGCCGGCCAGCGGGATGATGACACAGACGGCAGAGGACATGGTACGGGAGAAGCAGGAGACAACCTGCCCCTAAGCCAGCGAGAGACCACACCTCATGCGGGCAGAAAGACGGGACACCCCGAGGGTCCCAGAGACTCCCAACAGCCGGAGGGAAAGAACTCCCTGCCACACAAGCAACCGGACCCCCACGAACACTACCCCTCCAGGAGAGCATGGTGGGGCCAGCCTAATGCAAGACTGACCAACACGGGGCCATGGGATCCACTCGCCCCACCTGCAGGAGATGGAGCATCCAGCAACTGCCCTGGCGACGCCTCCCCTTGAGGGAAGCGGGGGAAAAGGAGGAAAAGAGGAGATCACAGAAATGCTGACACAAAAGGCCACTACCCCAGCATCTGGCCACTGCGCAACACACAAGGCGCCATGACAGATTGCACATGGGGAAAGGGGGTCTAGAACCGTCAGGTCCAAGACACAGCAGCCTAAGACTCCAGCTCCAGTGGGGAAAGCAGGTTCTGAGGGTGACAAAAAAAATACAAAAACAATAGATATTTGTATTATTAATAATATCCCGCCTCAGGAACATCCCCCTGACAAGCTTACACCCAGATGACAGCAAAACACTTGGCGCGAAGGACAGTGCGGCAATCCCAGGACGACACCTGACAAGCCAACTAACATAACAACAAATGTAAATGAAGCCAGCAAGTCTGCCAGGCCCGACAACCCCCACGTGCATGCACCGCCACAAACCACATTAGCGGTCACCCCTTTGCATGGAACTCAGCAGCCACAAACAAATGGCAGCAAAGACAACCGCTGCAAAATCCCCAACAGCCATGACCACCGGACCAAATCAACATGACCGAAAAACATCAATCATCCGCCGACAAAACCATGGAGACCAACTGACGCCAGCCCAAACGCCAACATGCAAACAATAGACATCAATGCCACCCCCTTCCAAAAACCTCCACTCTCCAATCCAAATACATCACTACCCAAACAACCGAGCCACAGCTCCTACACCAAACAAAAAAGCTGCGATGCCCTCGCACCAAGCCATTGGTATACAAACCCCAGAGCACAAAGCCGAAACAGGAAGCGAAACCTGCGCGACGCCACATAAACTGGAAAAAAAACAACCGACTACTCAATCCACATCCATCAAAAAAAAAAAACAATGTCAATGTCAAAAAACAAAACGGAAGAAGACAAACGCATCCACATACACAAATAATAATACAGTGGCCCCCATGAAGCCAGAACAACACCCGATGACCTCTTAGCCAAGAAAAGCCTAGTCAAGCAACTTAACCCAGTCATCCCCCCAAAAAATATATCAATAAAAAACACAGCCCATCTAAAAGACCCCAACTCGTGCGCAACCACCCTTTAAATACAACACCACGACCACAATGACAACCATGGCCGCCCCGTACACCACAACTCCATCCAACCATTCCACCTATTGCCCCGGTCGCGTATACCTGTGTGTCCCCCACTCCCTCCCCAACAGAGATAGAACCCACCCCATCACCGGATGTGATCTCACCCAGGCATAAAACTCCACCCACAGACAGAACACGCCTCATCCTCACACCATCAGCGAGGTCCCGGATTGGCAAACCTGTGCCAGTCGAGGAGGCAATGAGGGGAGCACCGCACCCGGACCCAATCCCACCCATGCATGTGATGTAGAAGTGTGTCATGCCCCCAGAGTGTCTACTGTGGAGTTACAATTAGGAGGTCAGCCATCACAGCTGACCTCCAGTCCCTATGTATGTGTTGTAGTTTGAGGGAGATATGTATGCAGGTGGACACTGTAAGCAGGAGGAGCAGGTGGCACAGACACAGGCCCCACCAGTCCATGCAGCAAGCAACTGAGACATAAGGCCAGGGGGCTGACCGCTACAAACCAGGACACTGCAGGCCCCCCGAACCAAGCAGAACCCGTATCCAAAAAATAACCAAAAGCAACATAACAAGCCCCGCCCCCTGGCTGGGGACCCCCAAATACAAACAAACAAAACAAAAACAAAAATGGCCAAACAAAGTCACCGTGACCTAAATAATCACGGCAGTCACCACCACCGCAGCAGCATCACTCAATGCACCCAAAAAGCCATACACACACCAAAATCCCCCAACCAAGATGCACCTCTCTTAACAACCAAAACATAACAGCCGCACAACACACTGTCCCGGCAGAGGAAACACCAAACACTGTCCTGGTCCCACAAGAGTCCCACTATCCCCAGCCGTGCTTCCGAAAATGTCTATCCTTCCCCACTTAAATCCGCAAACGCTCCAGGCAGTCCCAAACAAATGCAAACTTGGCAAACAGCCGCTCCAAACCCCGCCCATGTGACGCAACGTGAGTCTGCCCCCTGCCGAACAAAGCAAGCACTCTCCTGCCCCGACCCGACTCTGTGGAGTCCTCACCAACAATTCCGCGCAAAAACTGCACAGCCCTGATGCTCAATGTGAACACCACATCTGAGCTGCCCAGACAGCGATGCGTATACAGAAGTCCAGACAGGGAATTGACGCCTCTTAACAGGGAAAGAAGCCATCACATCTTGCCCACATGCCAGAACCGAAGCCAGCCAGCAAGCCATTGCAAGCTGGTCCCACATATCTATCAGCGCACGGCCACCAACCACAGCCCCTCGACCACTGTTACCCAACACAGCAACGCCAACCGCTGGTAGCTCCACAGCAGCCACCAGCACCACCGCTCATCCGCAGCACAAATGCCCGCAGCCGCCAAAACCGAAGCAACAACGCGACCACCGAGGTCGCCAAACCACCGATTCCAACCCCATCCACCGCCCGACCAATCGAGCCATCAAACATTCGCCCAGGCAAACCAAACACCCCAACGCACCGCCAACCACACCCAGCACCACACCTCCACACAGCTGTGGAACGCGCCGGGGACTTCCCCAGATGGACGGACAGCATGCAGCCCCTCGGAAAGGGAGGAAACAACCTGCTTATATATGTATCATCATGGCGCCGATCGCGGCTGCCTCGGTGCTCTTGTGCGCTCTGTTTTGTTTGTTTTTGTGCGTAAATCGTGTGTCCGCGTGCTCTTACACCCGCGAAAAGCTACTGAACATCAGATCAATCACCCCTACGGACTTATTACCGGTCTTCTTAATCGTCAGCTGCGGATTTGGTCCATTCTTTGATCAAAAGAGGGAAATCGCACCAAAGAGGAAAGAGAGCGAGAGCCCTCGTCCGTCTCCGCAGACGAGGATTACGCACGCCTTTACCTGGCATCTTTCTCTCCAACATCCGCTCACTTCCCAACAAGATGGACGAGCTAGCGTTGCTGATGAGAAGAAACAAGGACTTTTCCTCATCTTGTGTTTTGTGCTTCACGGAGACGTGGCTGAGCGCGAGTGTCCCGGACAGCGCGGTTCAACTGGAGGGCTTTCATCTTCTTCGCGCGGATATCACCCAAAACAAGAGGCGGTGGAGTCTGCTTCTTCATCAACAACAGCTGGTGTACAGACGTGACGGTGATATCCCAACACTGATCTCCTGCTCTGGAATATCTTTTCATTCACTGCAAGCCCTTTTACTCACCGCGTGAGATCATTTCATTCATACTGTGGCGGCTGCCTACATACCGCCCAGCGCGGACGTGCATGATGCTCAGCGCACGCTTGCAGACCAGATCTTACATGTGGAACGGTCTTTTCTGGACTCTCTTGTTATCGTACTTGGTGACTTTAACAAGGGAAATTTAAGCCAGGAATTACCCAAGTATAGGCAGTTTATTAAATGCCCGACCAGAGAAGAGGACACTTTGAATCACTGTTACACTACAATAAGCCTGGCATACCCTGCAGTCCCACGCGCTGCTATCGGACATCAGATCACGTGATGGTGCACTTAATCCCTTCATACAGACAGAAACTGAAACTGACTAAACCTGTTATGAAGACCATTAAGTGTTACACCGCTAAGGCTGTAGGGGAGCTGCGCACATGTTTGGAGACGACAGACTGGGAGGAAATTGGAGCAGTCACAGACAATCTGGACGAGTATACGGACACTGTGACCTCATACATTCAGTTCAATGAGGCGCAAATCATTCCAACACGCACCAGGGCTTGTTATAACAACGACAAGCCCTGGTTCACACCCAAGCTCTGACAGCTGTGCAAGAAGAAAGAGGCTGTGTGGAGGAGCGGGGACCGGAGTACCTACAGAGAGGCGAAATACCACTTCAACAGGGAAGTGGAGAAAGCTAAATCTGTGTACTCTAACCGTCTACAGGAACAGTTCAGCTCCAATGAGTCTGCGACCGTGTGGAGAGGGCTAAGGGCCCTTACGAACTATAAGCCCAAAGCCCCCCAGGTCCTGGGGGGCGGCACTCTCGCTCAGGGCATCAACATACATTACTGTCGTCATGAACGGCCTTCAGCTGATCAAAGATCTGCTCCACCCACCAACGCCAGCACTTCATTAAAGGACTTAAAGGACTCCAAGGACATCAAAGGACTCCAAGATCATCACAGGACTTCAAAGGCCCTCTCCATCCGTACACCGGCAGTTCTTGAAGCTGAACACGCGGAAGGCCCCCGGGCCGGATGGTGTCTCCCCCTCCACCTTCAGACACTGCGCAGATCAGCTGGCTCCTGTCTTCACTGACATTTTTAACACCTCTATGGAGCGCGTGCCGTCCTGCTTCAAGACCTCCACCATTGTCCCTGTCCCCAAGAAACCACGGATCACAGGACTTAATGACTACAGGCCAGTGGCGCTGACGTCCGTGGTCATGAAGTCCTTTGAGCGCTTGGTCCTGCCCCACCTCAAGGACATCACCGCCCCCCTCCTGGACCCAAAGCAGTTCGCCTACAGAGCCAACAGATCTGTGGTTGATGCAGTAAACCTGGCCCTCCACTTTATCCTGGAGCATCTGGACTTCCCAGGAACCTACGCCAGGATCCTGTTTGTGGACTTCAGCTCTGCCTTCAACACCATCCTCCTTGGACTGCTACGAGACAAGCTCTGCCAGCTCAGCGTGCCCGACTCCCTCTGCAGTTGGATCAATGACTTCCTGACAGACCGAAGGCTGGGGAGGATTGTCTCGGACAGTCGAACCACGAACACTGGTACTCCTCAGGGCTGTGTACTTTCCTCCTGGCTCTTCTCCCTGTATACAAACTGCTGCACCTCCAGTCACCAATCCGTAAAGCTGCTCACATTTGCGGACGACACTACCTTCATCGGGCTCATCTCGGATGGCGATGAGTCCGCCTACAGGAGAGAGGTGGACCGGCTGGCGTCCTGGTGCAGTCTCAACAACCTGGAGCTGAACGCCCAGAAGACAGTGGAGATGATCATGGACTTCAGAAAAGTCACAGTCCCACCATCCCCTCTCACCCTGATTGACTCTCCCACCCCCGTCTCCATTGTGGACTCCTTCCATTTCTTGGGCACCACCATCACCCAGGACCTCAAGTGGGAGCCTACCATCAGCTCCCTCATCAAGAAGGCCCAGCAGAGGATGTACTTCCTGCGGCAGCTGAGGAAATCTAAGAGATGCTGGTCCAGTTTTACTCAGCCATCATCGAGTCCATACTCACCTCCTCCATCACCGTGTGGTTCCCCGGCACCACAGTCCAGGATAAGCATCAACTGCAGCGCATCGTACATGCTGCTGAGAAGGTGATTGGCTGCAAGCTCCCATCCCTCCAGGACCTGTTCTCCTCCAGGACGAGGAGACATGTGGGTCGGATCACAGCTGACTCTTCTCACCCTGGTCACAAACTATTCCCCCCTCTCCCCTCAGGCAGGAGACTACGGTCCATCCAGACCCACACCTCCCGCCACCTGAACAGTTTTGTCCTCTCTGCCATCAGGCACGTGAACAATAACAAAATCCGATTAGCTATTCTGTGTTATGTGTTTTAGGTTGCACGATTGCACCAAGAAAAATTCCTAGTTTGGGAACCCGTTCTCAAACAATGGCAATAAAAAACTATTCTGATTCTGATTCTGATTAACCCAGCAGGCAGCAGGCACCCAAACCAACTCACCACCAGTCCGACCGCCCCAAGAATACCTGTCAATCCCACCCACCCCACGTCCACTCCAACAAGTCACCACCAGTGCCCAGCGCCGCCATTCCCCACAATTCTACGCACGTCCAGGCCCCTTTGTCCATCCTTCACCAGACATCCCACCCAGCAAAAGGCCAAAAGCGCCCAACCCCCGGCCACAGATGGCTCACAATGGCACCCCAGAAGACCTGCCACTGCGATCAGCAATGCATGCCCGCCACGCCGGGGCAGCAACACACACACACACACACACACACACACACACACACACACACACACACACACACACACACACACACACACACACATACGTGTTTGCATGACTTATCAGGACTTATGCCAAAAATGTGACATTTGGGTACATGCCTTTCCAATGGTCCTACAGGCTTGGGAATCAGACTGTTAGTGACCCAGAATTTTAGGAACATAGTGATCTATTGAGATTTTTGCAACTCTGTTTTTTTTTTCTGAACCTGATTTTTATGCTACATTTGAGAACCTTGTCAGGTTTGGTGACATATGACGACCATGACGTCACAGAGTGTTTAAGATTTCAAATTTATGTGACATATGAAGACCATGACGTCACAGAGTGTTTAAGATTTCAAGTTTATGTGACATATGACGACCATGATGTCACAGAGTGTTTAGGATTTCAAGTTTGTGAAATATGACAACCATGATGTCACAGTGTTAAAGATTTTGGGTTCATGTGACATATTAGGGTCCATGGCTTCACAGTGTTTAACATTTCAGGTTTATATGACATATGATGTCCATGACGTCACATAGTGTTACAACATTTCAGGTTTATGTGACATATGAGGCTAATGACATCACAGCGACTTAACAAAACCACCTGAGTTGGTTTAGTTCATGTGTTGTCATTTAAAAAAAATCCCAATCCCATGCTACTGTAATCTAAAACCAAGAAGAGTTTAAAAGAAACATGGGTAACAATTTAATAGTTGATTAAGTGTAACTATTGGTTTTGTGGATTTTGTCGCCAACAATAATCTGGAATAAATACGAAACACTTGCTGTTTATCTTGCTTTTTTAATTGCTGGTAACATACTCAAACTACCACAGAAGATGTGGAAAAACAAATGTTTTTCCTTTTTTTGATATGATTCTGTTATGGACATAGTACTTGATGGCAAGCCAATCTCTGTTCTGTAGAGCTACTAGTTATTTATAGAGGCAGGCTTTACAATCTTTTTTACCTGGTACTTTGTTGCCATTTATAAAATGCAACATGTGTCATTCAACTGCTTCCACTTCTTCACCTTTGCAGCTGTCATAAAGGAGACCAAATACAATGTCTAACTGAAGGAATAATGACTATAACAGTGAAAAGATGCAAAACGTAATATAATATTCTAGTTAATAATGTGGATTATTTATTTACCTCGCTTTGGAGTGGAGCACGTTGAAGAAGCTTGAGACATACCCACTTCCAGCGCTTTGTCCTGCTGTGAATCTGAAAGGAAGAATTAGAAAACTGTAACAAAACTGTAAATGTAAACATTTAACATATTGCACTTTGTAAAAAGAATACACTTTATATCACACTTAACACTTTCAGTCATGACAGAATTGTAATACTTTACCATTGCCCGTTTTGGGTAATAGTGCAACTTTTATGAAACGTATATTTTGTGAAGTGTTCTCTGAAGAATCAGCGCTGCAAACTGTCTCTAAAGAACTATGACCACTGCTTGCTAATGATGAACTGAAACTTCCAGGTTTGTTTGAATTGGTGATTTCTCTCTGTGTTTTAACTATCCCAAATGATTTGATGGTGTCCTTTAAAATATTTTGGGAGAGGCATGGTATGACTCTTAGATCACTGCTGCAAACACTTGTATCTGAAGAACTGCCTCTTGAGTCTGGAACATAGGTTTTATCTTCAAAATCTGTATTGTCTGAGTATTCAAGATCCGATATCTGATGGAAAATTAAATAACTTTAAACTACATTTCTAGGCCAACAACTTTAGTCAAACACTTTTTATATGTACAGGTCGTTAAAATCCTACTATAAATAATATTTGCATTTCTTAATAAGATTTATTTTTAGTAACAGTTTTAATCAGATGGAAATATGTTTCCTAACTACATTTGACACATGCATTATTGCACAACAAGGGTTTCCTCTTAATTTAACTGAAAGTGGCGCACCGCCACATTTTCATTGCCGCCACATCTTGAAAGTACGAGTTTTACGTGAAAACTAATTAAAATAATATAATGTATTGTAGCCCTACAGAAGAAGTCACTTAAAGTCAGACGCTATTTTTAACTTTTCTTACCAACCTTTTTGA
This sequence comes from Nerophis lumbriciformis, assembly GCF_033978685.3. NCBI lineage: Eukaryota > Metazoa > Chordata > Actinopteri > Syngnathiformes > Syngnathidae > Nerophis > Nerophis lumbriciformis. The sequence continues at coordinate 42,011,553 of NC_084555.2, forward strand.
TAACCAACGGCACAATTCCAACAGGTTTTACCGCCTGTGCAAACACGTTCGTCTCTGTGCTTCCCCAGACACACAACAACAGTTCTAAAAGCCAATACGCTTTCAGGTACGGATGGTGTGATTGTGATCATAGGAACAATGAACATCAAATCAACACCACCAGCAGGTAATTACAGTATGAATGGATATATACATAGCCTATTATTTGCGCACTATTTACAAGTGATGTACCGAAAACACGACCACCGGAAAAATACTTTGATCACTGAAAACAGCGCTGCAGAAACCGGATGTAAACAAGAGGCACGCCATTGTCTGGAGCGTTGTCAGCATTTCTGTGATGTGGACATGAATTGAATTGAATTGAAGAAAAACGAGTGATAAGAAGTACACTAAAAAGAACCAGAAGTACGACAAAGCAAACATAACCTTTGGATTCAACGTAACTACAGTAAGAAAAACATAAAAGTCCGTTGTGTGTTTTATGCCATCTTAACTTTTGCAACATTCTATTTTTTCAGATATGGATTTTTCAAGTGTCAAATTTAGAGCAGATATAGTAAAACAGACATGTAACAACCTGTTGGAGGGATGAAGTCGGTTTATTACTCACATCTGAATCTGGAGAATGTTGAGATGGAAAATCAACAGTTGGTGTCTGCAACAAAATACAAAACTATAATGTCAGAACTCATTAATTATAACATTATCAGCACTTTTTGTTGATAACATTCTGAGCATACAATGCCAGATAAATAGTAAAGATTATAATAGAGTTTCAGCTCTTAGACAATTAATTATGAATGTAACACTCACTAAAATGTGGTTCAGAAAATATGAGGACCTGAATTGAAACACTAATTTTAAAGCTTTGACATTAACATTGTAACACACACTAATCTGGTTCGGAAAATATGAAGACCTTATATGAAACACACCTAAGTCTTTCTTGGTTCAAACAATATAAGGACATGACGAGTGATCACATGTAGAATGTATGTTGTTGACTTGTAACATCACCTGTTTTGCTAAACATGAGTTCTAAACTCCTTACTGACTAACATGGATGTACCCTTACAAAAATGTTGTCATATAAACTGATCTGTGAGAGATTAAAAGGATTAAATGTCTTTCGAAGTATGGGTTGTGTCAAATTTAGAGCAGATATAGTAAAATAGACATGTAATAACCTGTTGGAGGGATGAAGTCGGTTATTAATCATATATGAATCTGGAGAATGTTGAGATGGAAAATCAACAGTTGGTGTCTGTAACAAAACACAAAAATATAATGTCAGAACTAATTAATTATGACATTATCAGCACTCTTTGTTGATAAAATTCTGAGCATATGATGCCGGATAAATAGTAAACATTATTATAGAGTTTCAGCTCTGAAACAATTCATTAAGAATGTAACACACAATAAAATGTGGTTCAGAAAATATGAGGACCTGGATTGAAACACTAATTTGAAAGCTTTGACGTTAACGTTGTTACACACACTAATGTGGTTCAGAAAATATGAGGACCTTACATGAAACACACTAAAATATTTCTTATTTCAAACAATATGAGGACATGACGAGTGATCACATGTAGAATTCATGTTGCTGACAAGTAACATCTCCTGTTTTGGTAAACATGAGTTCTAAACTCCACACTCACTAACATGGATGTACCGGTATCCTTACAACAATGTTGTCATATAAACTGATCTGTGAGAGGTTAAAATGATTAAATGTCTTTCGAAGTATAGTATAGATGTTTCTGAGGTTGAGTTTGCATGTTCTCTCCGTGACTGCGTGGGTTTCCTCCGGGTACTCCGGCTTCCTCCCACCTCCAAAGACTGTGTTGGCCCTGTGATGAGGTGGCGACTTGTCCAGGGTGTACCCCGCCTTCCGCCCGAATGCAGCTGAGATAGGCTCCAGCACCCTCCGCGACCCCAAAAAAGGGACAAGAGGTAGAAAATGGATGGATGGATGAATAGTAAAATAGACAAGTAATAACCTGTTGAAGGGATGAAGTCGGTTAATCGCTCACATCTGAATCTGGAGAATGTTGAGATAGAACATCAACAGTTGGTGTCTGCAACAAAACACACAAATATTATGAGCATATAAATAGTAAAGATAAATAGTAAAGATAATTATAGAGGGTTTCTGTCTCTTGTCCCGCTCATGTCTTGAGAAGAACTCCCCTCAGTACTCGACCACAAAGGATCCTTTTTCAATTGATGCAAGAGCAAATACACCACATCCTGATAATACAGAGTTTATCAATTAACAGTGTTTGGAAAATCTATTTTAAAAAGGAATAATTATAGATAGTAGTTAGGAATAAGCGGTAGAAAATGGATGGATGGAGTTACTAGACCAAACATTTTAATTACTAACAGAATTACTCTTTCATAAATGTAAATAATTACTAAAAAAAGTAATTAACGTGTTACTTAGAAATGATTTTTTTTAAATCTATCATATGCAGTTGAGAGACGTTTCATGAGAGCAGAGTGTGTGTGTGTGTGTGTGTGTGTGCCTTTAAAAGGCCGTGCCTGTTGCCAAGTAACTTGGGACGTCAGCGCCCAGACAGAGCAGAATAGTTCAGCTGTGTTTGTTAGCTTAGCAGCAGCAGTTAAGATAGCTCTGTTGAATGTTTTCACTGGGTTGTATTACTTCTGGTCAATTAAGAGATGGAATGTGCCTCAATAGCTGTCATAACTTCTTGTCTAAAAACGAGGTATTATTTACTTAAACTAAAGCTTGTCACCTTAATCGCTGATTAGTTCCCTCATAGTTACTAGTAATGTACTGTATGTGTGTTTGCGGGTGGATGTGGCCTCTTTCTATTTGATATCAAGTTAATTTTCGTAATTACTTCCGGGGGTTGCTTTCATTAGTAAAAAGATATTACCTGCACTAAACTTGCTGTGCTTCTGACGCTGTCTTGTTGACATACAATCACATCAAAAGTAGCATGCCACATTACATCAAACGCATCGTAACGGCGTTGTAACGTACATAAAAGTAATTAGATTACTCGTTACTGGTAAAAGTAACGGCATTAGTCACGTCGTTATCATATACTGCTGTTATTCCAAACACTGCTAATTAAAGCCATATAATACAACCTCTATTAGACAGTAAGGAAATTATCCAAATGAGATGTTGATACAATTACCGTTGATATGATACATAACAAGACATACCTTTCCAATAATTGATCAACTGGGCCTTAAAACAAGACTTATCACATCCAGATCAAATAAACTCGGCTTCAACCTTGGGATTACGTCTCGCTCTTCTTTTGGACATGATATCTACATCATGTGTTGATGCGCCTAACAAATCCACACATAAAAATGAAAAAAAGTCACTGACACAGAAATAAAACAAATAACTAAATCCTTCAAAAACTGTTAAATTTAGGCTCAGTGCAATCATGAAGCT